>NC_059359.1:40117452-40389952 GCF_019703515.2 Myxocyprinus asiaticus
AATCTAATGTGATTAACTCACCTGATAAGAGTGTTGGGCTTTGGACTCGGTTCGAGACCGTTGACTCTCGCAAGCTGACACGTGAGATGAAAGTGTCATAGAAGCGACACAAGATGACGTGGTTGTTTCAGAAAATGTGCTTTTCATTTCTCATTTTGTTTTTGGACCCTATCTGATAGGTTTAGGCATTGGTTAAGGGTAAGGATGCCTGTTTTTTGTCTACCTCTCATGTCATTTTAGATCACAACTGGTTTGGTTAAAGTTTTAGGTTAAGAATGTACATTTTACTCATTAAAACCTCCATCTAATATTCACCTTAAAAACCTTGACTGATTACGACACCATTTCACTCGCTTTTGGCACCCCCTGCTGTACATTTCACTGGAAAATTGCAGCCAAACATGTAAGAAGGCACATAATTAATCTGGTGTGCGTATGGTTATATGCATCTGAAAACTTTGGTGCGTAAGCAAAATATGACTTTTGTGCATACACACACTTTCAGTATTTAATCTATGCAAAGTTTTGTACATGAAGCCCCAGCCTATATCGCTCACTCTAAGAAAAAGCTTTCCCCAGATTCCATCACGTTCCCAAACTGTCCTGCAGTCGACAGAGCACCAGCAGAGCCTTGAGTCAGGAGGGCTTATTTCACCCAGGTGAAATTGTACTGACAAGCTTTTAATTAAAGTTCCCACACTTCCCTCCCCTCCCGTGCCCCGGGAGTTCATTCCTCATTCGGTGTGGCCCTTGCCAAGCAATTCAAAGTCAAATAGGAAGTGTTTTATTTTCCAAATCCCTTGCAGACAGCAACAGGACACTCTGTTATACAATCTGTTTGGTTTCTTTAGTGTGCTGTGAGGCAGAATGGGCACGCACAAAGTGGTGTTTAAAGCAATAATTAAACACATCTGCTGTTAAAGGCATAGAAACACCCAGCCCATGCGCACAGTTACCCCTGAGCCTGTGGCAGCATAGATCTGGCACTGGTGTGGTGTGTGCATGTGTGTGTGTGTGTGTGTGTGTGTGGGGGGGGGGGGATTATTACTAAAACAGGTGTGGTGTATCAAGGCCAAGGGCACTAAGTCCAACACGCATAGTGTATTAAAGTGTTTTAATTCTAAACCTCAGCTTGTTAACTCACAGTCATGGTTCTATAACTGAATGTTTCAAATATATCACACATTCACAAATTGTACATTTCATAAGTTTCATGCTGTATAGACATAGAACAGGAGTGAAATTCTACACGCCAACCAAAGTTCAGTGTTGTCATTTCAGCTGTGCAATTCATTCATACTTCATTTTCAGAAGGAGGGAAATGTTCTTTCACTTCATAGCACAGAGGGGGCAGTAGAAGATGCAGCTTAGATGTGGAGAAGGACATACTGGTATGTTGGTGTTAAAATGGACGATTAGTTTCATGCCAGGATTTCAGAAAAATGGATGAATGGATGAGTTTAAAAGCCTCTGACATCTCAATTGAAGAGTCAGCCTTAATGTCTTATTTAAAAGAAACATTTACCCAAACATTGTATTATTATTTATGCCTACTCCCCCTTATATCATTCATTTCCTGTATTATTTATTTATATTCTTCATTAAACACAAAATGAGATCTTATGCAGAATGTACTGTACAAGCTTCTGCTTTTAATTCAAAGAAGAAAACATTTTTATGACAATTTATACTACTAAACTCCAAAAAGGATAAATAAGCACCCTAACTTTGCATGAGAAACAGACCAAAAGCATTGGCGAATGAAAAAATAAATACATTTAAAATTATTATTGAATTACTATTCAGTGATAATTAAAGGACAGTTCACCTAAAAATGAAAATTCTCTCATCATTTACTTATTTTCATGCCATCTCAGATGTGCATGACTTTCTTTCTTCTGCTGAACACAAACAAAGGTTTTTAGAAGAATATTTCAGCTCTGTAGGCTCTTTCAACGCAAGTGAATGGTGACCAGAGATTTGAAGCTCCAAAAATCACATAAAGGCAGCATAAAAGAGATCCATAAGACTCCATTGGTTTAATATTTGTCATCTGAAAGCATTGCAATTACTTTTGGTGAGAAACAGATCAATATTTCAATCATTTTTACTTTAAATCTCCACTTTCACATTTACTTTCAGAATGTAAAAGTGAAGATTTACAGTATAAAACAATTTAAATATTGGTTTGTTGGACAAACGCATACTTTTGAGAATGTATGTTATATCTTAAGAGTTTTGGCTGCTGTGCGAAGAAACTGTAGCCAACTGCATAAACTGATTACTTTTCTTAAGCCAGGTGTTTTATTATTTTATTTATTTTTGTTGTTTTTAATTTGACCATGAAAGTTAGAATGTGTAAATACAGCTGTAAAAGTTTAGATTGAATTTCCATGGTGTAATTTCCAGGGTGATTTTGACAAGGTATGATGACTTTCTCTATGCACTGTATATTATAGTTCACATCCCTTACCGATTTATTTAAAGCAGCCAATAACATATTTTTCACCACTTCACAGCCACATATTATACCACTGAGGCCCCCCCATAGCTCCGACGCTGACTGTATTGATTGTGAGGCGATGTGTTTAAAAAATATATATAGCAATTATGACTTGAGAGCTATGGTAGAGGTGATATTTTCAGTAAATAATAACTTCACCGAGCTACTGTGTGGTTTTAGAAGACATTAAACATAGTTCACAAGTCATATGAACTACATCTATGATAATTTTATGTTTATTTATTTATTTTTTGTCCTTTTTGGAGCTTGCCAGTATTAATCACCACACACGTTCTTGGTATGGAAAACAGAAGCTCTGACATTCTGCCTACAATTGCCTTTCGTGCTTTACCGACAATAAAATAATATAGGATTAGGATGGCATGAGGATGAGTACATTACAGGACAGAATTATCATTTTTGGCTGAACTATCTTTTTTAACAGTGGGACAGCAGGTTCCCATACAAAAACTATTTTCTCTTTACTTATAGTGCCAACAAATTTTCAGTTATGTTATTTAGGTTCAGCCAGAGCAGTTGATATTGGACACAAATAGTTCACACATTTGAAAATCAGCTTAGTATGTTTTGTGGAAAACACAGAAATAATTTAAATAATTTGAGCCCTGAGGTGTTTAAAAGTCACTTCCTCACCTGCTCCTGTCATTTACAATATCAGGATCCATTCTTTCCTGTATTTTTGCTCTGAATGCATATGATGCCGGGGTGGGGAGCCGTCCGAGCACGGAAATAGCCGAGTGCCAATGGAGACATGGATTTTAAGTGGGAAAGCTTTCCTGTTCTTTCAACAGGAAGGTCCATGCACATGAGAGAGACAAAGTTTGCATTTCTAACGTGCCCTGTCTTTTTTATGTAGAATTTGCTGTAAGGTACACTGTTCAACATGGGAGCACCATCAGCAAGTCAAGCAGCAGAATTTGAAAGCCTTTAGCTTTCTTTTGGATCTCACCAGATTATTCCTGAAAAACTGGAGAGTCAATATTTTATCAGCCACATTCAGCAAGCACATGCAGATATATTGTGGCCTCTCTATCCCCTTAAAGTGATTCCCCTCCTCCCTTTTAGAGTGGAACACTTCTGTCCAAATCAGACACAATACATCTCATAATCTCCCTTCTCTGATATCCAGCTTAATGTGTCTGTGCATTCCTCATGCAGACAGCCATTGCAACTTATCATTTTGAAAAGAAAAAAGTAGACTCATCTCTCCTTTCTTCTCCTCCGTCCATGTCAGTCTAAAAGTGAAAAAAGTGAGGCCTGCAGACGTTTGGGTCTGTATTAACTTGATTGAATTAGTGTACACAGCAGCCCCAACATTATAGCACTAACAGAAAGCTTTAAAGGGATAGTTCACCAAAATAAAAAAGGAAAAAGTATGTCATTATTTACTCACTCTCAAGTCGTTCTAAATCCATATGACTTCCTTTCTTCTGTGGAACACCAAAGGAGAAGTTTATCAGAATGTCCAAGATGCTCTCTTCCATACAATGAAAGTGAATGGGAACCAGGGGCTGTAAAACTTCAAAAGGACAAAAAAGCACCATACAAGCATCATAAAAGTAGTCAGTACAACTTGTGTGTGGTATTCCAAATCTTCTGAAGCCATATGATATGACCATATCATCATTCATGTAATGTATGTGTTCAATTAAAAAAAGGCACATTTGGATGTGTTGTGCCCGATTTGACTGCATTGATGCCACATGCCACTGGTTCTTTTTTCATCATTGGATGTGTTACCCAACTGTTATGTTTGGGTCATTTCTTTTTTCTTTTTTTTTTTTTAAGAGCTAAAAACAGTGAGAAATTAATCTTAATCTTGTATCTGTTCACAATGCCTTTAGATTCTCCACAATAATGAATAAATGAATAAGAATATATATATATATATATATATATATATATATATATATATATATATATATATATATATATATATATATATATATATATATACAGTACTATGCAAAAGTTTTAGGCACTTAAGGTGTTTCAAAAAAACATTTGTCTTAAGATGGTTAATAGTATCTGCTACTTTAGTGTGTCAATAGGAAAAATACATTTTAGACTCCCAAACATTACTTTTGCAAATAGAAAAGATTAGAATAGAAGAACAGGGCACTCTGCAAGAGATGGCATTGCCCCCACAGAGCCCCCCACTGAACATCGAGTCAGTCTGGGATTACATAAAGAGACAGAAGCAATTGAGACAGCCTAAATAGATAGAAGAACTGTGGCGAATTCTCCAAGAAGCTTGGAACATCCTATCTGCCAACAACCAAGAAAAACTGTGTCTAGGTGTACCTAGCAGAATTGGGGCTGTTTTAAAGGCAAAGGTGGCCACGCCAAATACTGATTTAGCTTTTTTATGTTTACTGGACTTTGTATGATGTTAATTGATAAATTAAAAGTATTTATGCCATTATTTTTGAAGACATCCTCACTATGCAACATTTTTCACAATTGCCTAAAACATTTGCACAGTACTGTGTATGTATATATATATATATATATATATATATATATATATATATATATATATATATATATATATATATATATATGTCTGAGTCAGTCACAGGCGATTCACACTCTAATCCAGAAGGGGGCGCGCAAGGTAATGCAATGCTGTTTGCTAACTGCCACAACAGGAAAAAGAGCAGAAGAAGAAGAGACCGTCTATGCACCAACCCAAAACAAGAATGGCTTCTCCTAATGCACAAGTTTTATTTTTTCATTATTCTATTTATTTTGTACTTTTATAACACATGAGATGCTTTTCAATTTTGTAGCTGATTGTGACCAAATACCTTTTGTTTTTTATCAACCCTACAAAAAAATATGGCCTATGCAAGAGTGCATTCTGTTTACTGCTTAGTGCTTAATACACTAAAGGAGGCTGTACTGTACCAACTACCTCAAGGGGGACTAAATGCCTCTAGGTGGAACAAACTGTAATTTGCACTACTGCCTGTTCAAAATAAATGAAAAGAAACCTAGCATTTGGGATTTTTTACTTTTTCTTGTTGTACCGAACTCGTATCGAACCGTGACCCCAAAACCGAGGTACGTACCGAACCGTGACTTCTGTGTACCATTACACCCCTATATATATATATATATATATATATATATATATATATATATATTGCATTTTTATGATACTTGATTATATTTATGCAAGGGTGATTTGGGTGTTTACTAGGGCATTGCTTGGGTGTTGCTAGGGCATTAAAAATGGTTTCTAGATGGTCTCTTACTGGCCTTAGTCAAAAAAGACCATCCCCAAGTTTTTATGATATCCTGATCCATAGACACAGTGTCAAGAAAAAGTATGTGAATATTGGAAATAGCTGGAGTTCTGCATTAATTGGTCATAAAATGTGATCTCATCTTCATCAAATTCACAAGTGTAGACAAACATAATATGCTTAATCTAACAACACACAAACATTTATAATCTTTCATGTCATTTTTGAACACATCCCATTAAACTTTCACAGTGCTGTGGAAAAAGTAAGTGAACCCATGGATTTAATAACTAGTCAATCCTCCTTTGTCAGCAATAACCTCAACCAAGCATTTCCGGTAGCTGCGGATTAGACCTGCACAACATTCAGAATTAATTTTGTACCATTCTTCCTTACAGAACTCCTTCAGCTTAGCCATATTCTTAGGATGTCTAGTGAGAATGGCTCTCTTGATGTCATTGCACAGCATCTCTATTGGGTTAAGGTCTGGGCTCTGACTGAACAACTCCAAAAGGTGGATTTTCTTTTTTTTTTTTTAAGCCATTCTGTAGTAGATTTACTTCAATGTTTAGGGTTATTGTCCTGCTGCATCACCCAACTTCCAATGAGCTTTAGCAGTCCAGGTCCCAAAGCAGCAAAGCAGCCCCAAATCATAAGGCTCCCTCCACCGTACTTCACCGTTGGGATGATGTTTTCATGCTGGTTTGTGGTGCCCTTTTTACGCCATATGTAGTGTTGCGTGTTCTTCCCAAACAATATAACCTTAGTTTCATCAATCCACAAAATATTTTCCCAGTAGCGTTGTGGAGTGTTTAGATCTTTGGAAAACTTCAGGTGCACAGCAATGCTTTTTTTTTTTGGAAGGCAATGGCTTACGAAGGAAGGTGTCCACCTGTTTAATGTTTCCTGTATAGTAGACTCATTATCAGAGATGTTAACCAGTTCCAATGATTCCTTCAAGTATTTAGCTGTCACTCTAGGGTTCTTTTTTACCTCACTGAGCATTCTGCGGTGTGCCCTTTGAGTCATCTTGGCTGGACGGCCACTTCTAGGGAGAGTAGCCACAGTACTAAATCATCTCTATTGATAGACAGGTTGTCTTACTGTGGACAGATGAATATCTAAGCTCTTCAAGATAACTTTGTAACCTTTTCCAGCTTTATGCAAAGCAACAATTCTTGACCGTTGGTGTTATGTGATCTCTTTTTTGCCAGGCATGGTCCACGTCAGCTGATGCTTCTTGTAAACAGCAAACTCAGAATGTTTGAGTGCTTTTTATAAGTCAAAGTAGCTCTAACCCACAGTAACTCCAATTCTGTTTAATTAACTGGATGGCAGGTTTGCCAACTCCTGACTAATTAGCTTTTTTAATTCCAAAGAGTTTGCATACTTTTTATTGCAACTATATGTTCAGGCCCTTTTCAGTGGAAGTCTATGGAGTGTTTCACTTATTTTTTGTCTGCCAGCCAAATAATTCTGTATTTGTTTTAAACAGATATGATTTGTAGCTATTCTAATTATCTTATTTTTCTTAAAATAAAAGGTTTACTGTAAACTGTTAAATAAAAGTACCACAATTGATTTATAGGTAAAGCTATTTCAAAATAAAAAAGCTATTTTTAAAAAGCTTGTGTTTTGTGTGAAAAACAAACCTATGCAGTGTTCATGTTTGTAATCAAAAGGGAGGTGTGTGGTACAGTATATTGTATCTGTTGTACTCTAACAGGTCTTATATGAGATTTGAGAGCTACAACAGAAGGGGAGATTTATAGAAAATAGCGACTTCAATTTCACATAGATATGTACACTATATTATAAGACTTCTGAAACCACATGATAGCCTTGTGTGAGGAAATTATGTTCCTTAGTCAATATTTACTTAAAATCTTGCCTTGCGAATCTTGCTTACTGGCTGTGGTCACCATTCACTTTTAATGTATTGAAGAGAGCACCTTGGACATTAATGATGACAATTTTCTTTTGTGGACGAACTTTTCCTTTAAGCTGCTTGCTGGTCTATATAATAACAGTGGTGTTGTGCTGAGCACAGCCTAGCGTTGCCATGGATTGGGTTGCCTGTCTTTCTCCACCTCATTCCCAGCCAAGTGGCAGGAAACAGCTGGCCTGAATCATTGAGTGCTTCTAATGAATTGAAATCTTGGGCATAAGGATGGACTGATTAGATGAAATAAGACTAATATTCCTGGGTGACTTTCCTGAGTGGTGATCGCCTTGAAAGGCATGCTCCACTCGGGATGCAGCGATAAGCATTTTGTGATTGGAGGCCGCTCTCGCTTACTCTTGCACTGTAAATGGGGAGAAACCTTATTTATAGAAGAGGAGGCTGAGAGGTAATTTAAACATGAGAGGGTTGCCTTTAATTTGTGGGGCTGGCCAGGGTCTGGACGGGTGGGAGAGGCAGACAGACGTTGTGTTAACCTCAAAAAGGAATTTCACTGCTATAGTTTTCTGGCTTATTATAGTGAAGTTCTTACATCAGATATCAGACAACAGAGTAGATTACTGCTTGCTGAATGCTGCACAGTATGCATTGTATACTGCCTACTATTTTTCAGAAAAAAAGGTACAATGGGGCTAAAGGAAAATTTATTTTTATTTATTTTTTTACTGGTCGCAAAGTTTATCAAACTTGAAAAAAAATATTTATTTTTATTAAACATTGATGCCGCAACATAATTTATGTGAAAAGATAAATAAAAATAATGTTGTTGTTTATTTAAATTCATGAAATAAATAAATAAAATAAAAAACAGTTGTGAGGGGGCATTTTACCCTGCACTTGGTGATTTGAACAAATTTTTTATAGTTTATTTATTTATAGTGACATAGTTTATATATAGCAGCAGTAGTTACAGTATGAGACAGCAAGATTTATTTATTTATTTATTTATTTATTTAAAAAAAATATTATCACCTTGAACAAAACTGAAAATTACAAAAACATTTATTTATTTTTTCGCAAAATAAATTTGATACTTTCAGGGATTTTCATTATCTACATGCATTTGCAACATTTTAAAAGTTATTCAATGTTAGATCAAATGACCTCAAAATCAACCTTTCGATATTGCACTCAACCTCTTGGATCATGAATTTGGCGACAGGAGGATGAAATTTCTTCTGCTAAAATCAGTTTGTGCCTACCAAAATTCAAAACCAGTGCCCCCAGAGGCTGAAACTGGTAGTTGAGGTGATATTTCCACAGAGTGCCCCCAAAATCAAGTTGCACTGTAATTGTAAATTATGTAATACAGTCAGCAAGAATGTACATTTAATTAGCCCTTTAACTTTTTATGATATAAATTATGATACATTCTAAGATGTTTAGCTTAAGAAACTGCTGAAAAAAATAAATAAAAAATTGGCACCAAAAATGGCACAATTCTTATATTGTTCTTCTGATTTAAAATTATATATATCAGGGTGTAAATAAGGTAGCTCCATAAAAACTTTGTTCCGAATCATGTCACCTGTACCTGAGTACAATTTTGTGTTGATATGAAAAAGCAATCACAAGTTACAACATTACAAAAATAATTTATGCTAGTTTCCAAAAACATCTTCATGTGTCTAAAAGTCTCTCCAAACAAATAAAAAATTATAATTGTACAAAATAACTACATTGTGTGTGGGCTCGTTTTAAAGAAATCTCCTCTAAGTAATGGTATGTGATATTTTATGTTCTGCTTATTTTTCGTGAAGTCATAAGTGAAAATGTGGCATACAAGTAACATCTGTTTACATGTAACATGGATATAAAATACACATACTTAGCCATTACTCGCTATATTTTCTGTCTGCGAGTAAAACAAATAGGCTGGTTGTATTCTACTCTTTGAGAGCTTTCCAACGACATATGACACTATGGTTATTTGATCAGTTTGATGTCTTAACCGATTGCAAGAATATGTGCAATGCAAAATTATCAAAACTTCTGATTTGTCTACAAATTTCAAAGCACTTTTTTTCCGTTTCATTCATAATGCTTATATGCATGGTAAAGTACTAAGCTTTCTAAGCTTTAAAACGATACCTATTTTATGCTGGTCCTAACCCAAACCTGAACCCTAAACCTTACTGGCAGTGGAGTTAAATTGTAATTTTAGAGCAAAAATGTAACCTCCGAATAATATTAACCATTGTTAGTGTGAATACCATTACTTCCTGGTTTCCATGGGACTAGAACCCATGTCTTAGAGATTGTGTGTGAACAGAGGTGCCATGGGAAAAAGGCAAACATGTTTGAATTAATGCAAACATGTCTGATAGGGAATGGTGCTTGTCAGTAATTTAGCAGTATGAGGTCGATTCCATGTACATTTGGAAGCAGCATACAGATTTCCTGTGTGATAATTTTGGTCACATTAAGCATGTTGCACTGTAGTATACAGTGTCTTCGTGCAGTGTGCTCTGATTGAAAAAAAAAAAAAGACAAACTGTATATGGCAGAACTAGTAAGAGTGCTATGCTAGTATGCTATTCTGAACATAGCCTTTTTTTTACTGTTTTACTGCCAAAGGGTTAATACTCTGGTCTTCAGTGTAGACTGATATGCATGTGTGTTTGTGTGAATGTGGTGTTGGGGGTGGACGTGTTGATGTGAATATGTCCCAGACCCCTTGTAATTTACAGCAAATGGTAAGTTTACTTTCCTTTTCACATAGTTAATGACTGATGAATGTTATAACACACATGAGTAGCAGAGATCAAAGCCATCATAAGCACAGCTTTATGCCACATTTTTATTTCTTTTCATAATGCATTGCAATACAAACACAGCAGCTGCTTTATTCTTGCATGTGTGGTAATTAAGTATGAAAAAATGCCTTTAAATATACATTTAAGACAAAAGTCATTTGTTAAGCTATAAAAAAATCCTTGGTTAATAACTGTTTCAGTATTAAACTGGAGTGCTTCACAGGGAATTCATCTGCACTTTTTTTCTTCAACTTCATTATTGTTATTAGTGGACTTAAAACTAGTTTATCCTTAATGAGATATACAGATCAACCTTTTGAAGTGGTTTATACTTTTAAAATCCTATCTAGAGAATCATTTGCCTCCTTGTATCTTGTACTTTGGTTGCACTCTAATCACATTCATTTTGAGTAACTTAACTTAATAACATACTTAAATACAGTCTCTTGATATTTTTTTTTACCGACATGTCCAAACTAATTAAGAATAATTGTTGCAAGGACTCTGACAATAAGAAGAGAGCTGATTTATTTAGTGTGTGTATGCATGGCTGCACAGCCAACTGCAAAAGACCAAAGTAAACACTACTTTTCATACTTTTCAGCTGTTTAAGCTTCTCAGCTTTGAATTATGTCAGCTTTAGAGGGTTTCTGAGGAAAAGAGCTGAGTCTGAACTCCTAACATTTCCACTGCTAAAATATGCTAAATAATAAGAGAAAATATATAGTCTCCATGTTGAGGAAGCATTTTGGCCATATACTATTTCAAGCCTAGCAGTTACAATTTTTTTCTTTTTTTACACAAGCACAGGCTTGGCTGACCGCAGTTGTTGGCACTCCACTTCTCAATCTTTATGACAACAAACCATATACCATTTGTCTTCAAATTGACCTTAACCAAAATATAAATAGATGTTCACATCGACAGAAGATCAATGTGTGTTTTTTCTTAGTTTTCTAAAATGTCAGGAAGTCTGCCCACTGTTTTTGTTTGGTGAGCTGTGGCATACGGCTGACTAAAAACAATTGAGATACAGTAAAAATCAGCGCTTTGTAACGTGTAACACTTGCAGAGTACACCTGAACAGATATTATTTAACAGATAGACATTTTTTGCATCAATTAAAATGTGATTACTTTTCCCTCTAGCACTACTAGCAGCCTGTGGGACTGGTTCTGGTCCCATGGAAAACAGGAAAAAATAGTTTTCATGTTAAAAATGGTGAGTGTGGTTTGGAGGTTGCATTTTCACTCTAAAATTACATTTTTACTCTATTGAAGGTTAGGTTTAGGGTTGGGGTCTGGGTTAGGGCATACGGTTAATAAAATATGCATTACATCACCTACAACTAAAAATACACCTTTGTGTTGGGCACACCTATGTATGCACATTCCCACCATATATAAAAAATAAATAAATTAAAACAAATTGTACTTTGGTAAGTCAAAATTATGTGATACAAAGCCAAAATTTTGAGATAAAACGTCATAATTATGAGATTAAAAGGATTTGTTGATATAAAAAATTATACATTTGAGATAAAAAGTCATAATTATGATAATATCATAATTATGAGATGCTAAGTCATATTTATGAGATAAAAAGTTTTTATGTTGAATTAAAAAGTCAAAATGATGAGATAAAAAGAATATTTTTTAGATAAAAAAGTTGACAATGTCATAATTATAAGATAAAGTCATAATTATTGTATAAAAAGTCATATTTATGAGATGCTAAGTCATAATTATGAGATAAAATGTAAAAACTGTAAGATACTAAGTCCGAATTATGACTTTACGAATTATGAGATGCAAAGTCATATTAATGAGAAACTAAATCAAAATGATGTGATGAAAAGTCAAAATTGAGCATTTGAAGCATTTACCCATGTTTCCATTGATCATGGTATAAATAATGGGGGGGGTTGTAATTGCTTGTTGTTTATTATTGAGGGGGTTACCTTCCCCCCATCCCTCCTGAATCTACGTCCCTGCTTTCTTCACAACAGTGATGTTTATACTGTCACATAAAATATATCTGAGATTGTCATCTGTGTCTGAACATTGACTAGAAATTGTTCTAACACTCTAATAAACTCTCTTAAAAAAAAAAAAAAAAGACAGACAGACAGGCAAATGAAAGTCAGAAAACCCTTTTTAAGGCAGCCGCTGCTAATTAGCTGATAAACCTGACAGATAGCATTTAACGTGCAACTCTAGCAAATGCAACTCAAGGGAGGACGTGGGAGGAAAAAGTTTGAAGCTCTGTCATGCTCATTTTAAATACTGCACAACACAATTGAAAGAGAAAGCATGTCTTTTCATTTTGGCTCATCCACCTGCTGATCGCTCTCTGTCCCAAGGCCAGACGCCACAGCTGGGGCCGCAGAACAACTGTCTGAGACTGAGATACATCATAGCAGCACTCTCTAGTTTACTAAAGTCAGATAATTCTACTCATTTGTGGATTTATTTATTTTTTTAAAGAGAAAGATCAACCTGATCTTCAACCTTATCATTGCTAAATAGATATGAAAATATGATGTGAAGATTGTGGCTGCTATATGTGATTGAACTCTTTAAATAACATATATGGTGTTTTAGTGCAAGTGAGTGAATGCTGTGAGTGTATTAGGTTATAGGAGGCCATGCTGGATTGTGAATACATGGACGAGTGCAGCTCTTTTAATCCCCGTTTACACTTCTAGGGTATTTTAGTGAGAAAGTGACTGGAAATCATAAAGTTTCAATGAGAGCTGGAGATTTTCAGCAACACAAACAACAGAGACTAATGGTGACAGGATATGGCCGTGTCCAGCAATACAAATATGTTCATGTCAGGTACTCACGTAATCTGTCTCCTGTGAGAGACTGAACTCAAGTGGCGACAAGATGGAGAAGTTAGATACTGTGAGCAATTTCTCTGTTCTGCTGCCAGAAACATGGAAGTGATAGTAATAATAATAATAAGAAGAAGAAATGATGCATGGAGAATCGAGTCAGAAATTGTTGGCATTCTGAGTGAGTTTGATTCATACATTGATAGATCATTGATCTTATCAATGAAATGATACATTAAGCTCTGCTGCAGTTCATATAAAACAATTTTCTCTTCAGAATGCTCTTTTTTTTATTTAAAAAAAAAAAAAATACATATAATTTGTGATCAGATTTTCAAAGGTTATGGCCAGTTGTGTAGTCCACCAACAACGGCCAATATTGACCAACAGCGACTAGAGACCTCAACAATATTGCATGGCCTTGAGTGCCTTATTGCTTTTATAACATGGTTAAATTATAAATAATTATGTATTAAATAAATATTGAAAATTAAATAATAAAAAATATTAAGAATGCACATTTTCATTCAAATGTAATGCAAATTCATTACGCACCATCCTTCCACGAGAAGATATATGCCATCAGACCAGCTTAAAGACGAGACAAATCGAATCAATACGGGATGCATAATTTCATCGTTAAATACGGGATGATCCCATATTTTACAGGACAGGTGGCAACCCTAATGCACACACACACACAAATCAATAAGTTAACATACTGCTGCAATAACCTCAGTGAAATTACTTAAAAAAGGGTGGAGGGTGAATAAATAAAGAATGAGAAAGAGAGACAGTGTGCGAAAATCAAGATCTTTTATTTTCATTCAAAGAATATTTGTCACAGTAAGATAAACACTCACTAAGTACTATATTAGGGACAGTATGGTCCTAATAAAGTGCCCGATGTGGTCTTCTGCTGTTGTAGCCCATCCGCCTCAAGGTTCAATGTGCTCACTACAATTGTACAGAGTGGTTATCTGAGTTACTCTAGCCTTTCTGTCAGTTCGAACCAGTCTGGCCAATCTCCATTGACCTCTCTCATCAGCAAGGCGTTTTCATCCGCAGAACTGCAGCTCACTGTATATTTTATTTTATTTTTTTTTAATTTTTTTTTGCCATTCTGAGTAAACTCTAGAGACTGTTGTGTGTGAAAATCCCAGGAGATCAGCAGTTACAGAAATACTCAAACCAGCCCATCTGGCACGAACAATCATGCCACGGTCAAAATCACTGAGATCACATTTTTCCTCATTCTGATGGTTGATGTGAACATTAACTGAATCTCCTGACCTGTATTTTCATGATTTTATGCAGTGCACTGCTGCCACATAATTGACTGATTCGATAATTGCATGAATAAATTGGTGTAAAGGTGTTGAGTGTACAAGCTTTTTATTGACATAAAGATGTTGATGTCAGGCGGAATGACCTCTCCTGGGTGAATCCTGACAAAGAGAGAGGAATTCTGGGTCTTGCAGTTTCCACGTTCAAAGAATGGGAGGCTGTGAAAATCTGCCTCCCTGAGTCTTGTCAAAACCCGACTTAACCATGTAAACTTCTGTGTAAGCAAACTCACAGAGAACTTCAAAGGGTCAACAATCCTGCAGGGATTTAGCTTGCGAGATGCTACCTGATAGATCATAATCTTCCAGTCGCATTCAGGGCCACTTTATTTGTCTGGGGGAAGCACAGGCAACCGTGAACTCTACGAGGGAGGGGATAGAGGGTTAATGCCGCCCTGATCCCCCTAGGAGAGTATTGGCTTCCAGGGGAGCCACAAGCAGCCGGGCAGCAGCCGGGGAGATCTAGTGCCTTAGCCCTGCACAACTTGAGAGAAACCAGCAGAGTAATTTGAGCTAGTGACTTAGCAGCGAGCTCTGGCCTGACCCTGAGCCCGGCTCGAGCAGATGCTATCAACTGAACACGGCCCTCTAAAACGCAAAACCGCTCTGGCTGCCCCTGGCTAAGTCTTCAGCCGACGAATCGGGAGTTAAGGCCAGCTAGCCCATTAGCATTCCAGCCAGGGCCTGCTAAACAGAATTTTAATTAGAATTGATATCGGTTGGGCTTCATTTATTGCCCTCGTTGGCTAATGGCCGCTGCCTGCAGCGTTCTCACATGCACATGCAGCTCTTCTGGGGATATCGTGTTTGTCTGTGCGGCACGAAAGAAATGTAATGTGTGACGTGAAGACAGGAATGGACGGATAAAGAAAACAGGAGGGCAGGGAGGGGAAGTGTGTATGGCTTATTTGAAAATGTTGCCCCAGTCCGTTTGGTGCTAATGGACACTAAATGTTTGCGTTAGTCGATGAGAGCATACTCATTAGCACTGGCATCTTACTAGAATTATATCCCAGTGCTAACAGAAGGAAACATGTGATGTGGGAGATCAGATGAGATCAGGGATATGAGATCAGATCAGATTATGGGACTGGATTAATTCTATAAGGGTACAGAGTCTGATTACAGTGGAAGAAACACTGATTGAGTGAGATTGGTGAAATTAATATATAAGTTAATATTTACAAACTCTTCAGAAAGTAGGATGGGGTGATTCTATTACACCATTTGTTATTATGTGCTAAAATTGTATTACATTTGAATAGATAAAAAACACACAAAATGTGCTTTTTTTTATGTATTTCTGTATTTGTTTGCCTACTTTCTATGTGTTATAGTTGCAAATAATCTATGCATTTAAGTAGTGTGACAGTAATTTTTCTAGTCTGTATGAAATTATTCTGTTTTTGCTTTATTTGACAGATTCATGCTATGTTTAAGAGCTTGTAATCATATTTTTATATAAACCTTTTTAATATCGTACTTTTTAATTAAAAGACGGAGAGAGCACGCATGAGAGAGTATATTTACAGATATTAAGTTGCCACTCTTATTAGTGCAAACAGTGACATATTAAAAAATAGCCTTCCCCTTGCCTGGCCTCATCTCCTGCATTACTGTGCCGTCCACACCCTTAATTAAACTCTCCAATAATATTTTTCATTCTTCTCTCACTGCTTTCCTTGTCATTTTGCCACTATTTAAGTCAGTCCTCCTTGATCATTCATGAAAGTGCTATTTCTACAAAGTAACACACATATATAATACATTAAATACTGCATTAGGTTAAATAATTTTAAAGTAGCCCAGCATTTACTTTATAAGAGCGCTTGATTGATGCGACCTTCCATAACAGACAAAAAAAAAATTATATAAAATACACCGAACATGGCTTAAGATCTATGTTATT
Organism: Myxocyprinus asiaticus; assembly: GCF_019703515.2. Classification (NCBI taxonomy): domain Eukaryota; kingdom Metazoa; phylum Chordata; class Actinopteri; order Cypriniformes; family Catostomidae; genus Myxocyprinus; species Myxocyprinus asiaticus. The sequence continues at coordinate 40,134,041 of NC_059359.1, forward strand.
TGGCAACCCAGTCTCATGAAAATTTGTACATACTGTACGAGTTGGCTATTTCATATGATTTCGTGCGAGTTCGTTCGTATGAATTTGATAAAATTGCAAAAATGATAGGAAGCTGTTGTGTGATAGAAGCAAGTAATTGTGGCGTATTAGATGGAAACTATGTCCAGCGACGTCAATGGCTGTCGTGAAAGTCATACGAATTCATACGAGTGCAGTCGTACAATATCATACGAATTAGCCAAATTTAGAAAAGTTGTATGAATCCTTATGATTTTGCTGTGAGAGTGTGTAGCAAGTACTTAATCTCTATGGCATGTTTCCCAAAAGCATCGTTATCTAAGTAGTTCATAAAATGTTCATAAATTAACGAGAGCTTTGAATCAATCTTAAGTCAGTTAAGTGCAACTTAAATGTATCTTTCTCTCATCTTTCACAGTTTAACAAAGACAATGGGACATTTAATAAATTGTATTAATATATATTTTATATATAATAAAGCCATAAACTATTTCAGAGGATAAAAATTGTTGAAAAAATTCACACTGAAATCAATAGGCAGTCTCCGCAGTCTGCACATGCGACGTGATAGGCAGTGACGTAGCAATCATTTCAAAAGTGAGGGGGACAGAACGATTAGCGCGAGACGAACATAAATATACACTAAGATATATTTTTAAGGCTTTCAATTGATTTTTTTTTTTTTTTTTTTTTTTTGAATTATTTACATGATAAAAGCCCTTTAATGTCTCCACAGCACCTGTGGGGTTTTCTCTGTCTCCAACACATCAGCCCTGTTGTCACCCCAAATCACCCATCACCCCAAATTTGTGTTTGACATCCTAATATCGTGTTTTTGTTCTTTAGGTGAATGTTGATGAATGTCTGTGAGAACAAAAATGAGCTAGTATGATTGTTAATGTGTGTTTGCACACATGGGAGACCAAATGATATGGCAGTGGATAGCTGTGTCTGTTGTGTGAGAATGTGTGTGCATTTTATTTTATCACCAGTCTCCTCATTGGTGTTATTTTGTCATGAACCATACATCATCATATGGTCTCTGTTTAAACACTATAAAAATATAATCTGAAGTAAAATTTGTTTAGTTTAGTTATCAATTGATTTTTTGCATTTATGCATTTGTACATTTGCTGTATGAAAGACACAGCGTAAACAAATTTGCCCTGTGAAAAAGTGCGGGGACAAACTTTGCTTTTATTGAAAGTGAGGGGGACATGTCTCCCGCATCCCCCGTGTATGCTACGCCCATGGTGATATGTCTAAATTTACAAGACACATAATACAGTGTAATATTATATTAGACTTCTTTGATATGCATAATTGTAATGGCAATAGAAAGACGACATGTTCTTATTAAACAGATTATTTAAGAAGACATATGTGAGTAATGTGACCACGCAGTTTAAAACTTAAATAAATATGCCTTAATAAATCATTAAAATATGGTTAACAGAGGAGATTAAAGTCTCTCTCTCTCTCTCTCTCTCTCTCTCTCTCTCTCTCTGTCTCTCTTCATCCTCCTCCTCCTCTTCTTTCTTCCTCCAGTGGATGTTTCAAATCTGCTTGCCTATAGTCTTTTTACAAGGCAGTAACAAATTGCATGATGCATAATGGCAGTAAGGCTACAAGTACACAGTGCCTTGAACTCTATTATTCTATGATCTATTAATATTTAGACAGGTATATGAGTAGTTCAATCCTGATGTTCGTCATTTTAATCCTGTTCTGTGTGCATTTGTTCAGTTTCCAGCCAAAGTAACAAAACTTTAGGCTAAGTGAGAGCCCCTTATGATTCATATAGCGTTCATTCATGGTACATGCATTTATTGCGTCACTTTCATTCATCTCTATGATTGAGCATCAATACATCTGAAACTCTGTCTTACTAAAGCTATAATTATTTCTTTAATTAGATTCTGTAATAGTTAGGTGATACATTTCGGCGCCTCGACAAGGTTAAAGACAACTTCAATGTTTGTCAGTATTTCCACTTATTTTCATTTTGAGAAGACAAACACCTGGACATATACTGGCTAAAGTGATCAGCACCTTTGGACTAGACAGCTCCCGTAACGAAGCACTTATGTTTTACTTTATAACGAGCAATCTACGTTCCGGTTTGGGAAGCAGGCGTTACTCCATCGTAAAATAACGGCGACTTTAGTTAAGATGATCGTTAAAGCTTAAGTTGCAACTTTATCGGGAAACCCAGCCCTTGTCAGTTAAAGGCCTAAGGGGCCTAGGGGATCTAATGATCTTATTAGCGGACTAACTCTCTCTTCTGCCTTGATCAGTCTAATGGGATGACATCTTCTATGACATCTTTATGGAAGAACCGACCCAGGACACACTTTTAGAGCCTCGAGACTTTGATGTGTCTTATTAAACCCACATGTACTCGATTTGTAAATACTTTTTTCTCTCCTTTCCTGAACTGAAATGTTATTTACGACCTGAGTCTAATGGTAGATTAAAGTTGTAAAGATAAACGGTGCAGAATAGAGGGAGTCCATTAGAGGCTGCTTTCACAAAGTGTCTTAATGTGCTTGCCCTCTCCAGTTGGATTCACTGAACTATGTGAGATCAGCACATGTGGTGTTAACACGCACACAGATAGAGAAAGGGGCGTTCAAACGATTTTATACAAAGCACCTCTTAAAGATGAAACAGCATTAGAGCGTTTAAGTTATTAACGCATTAAAAGGCAATATCGATCCAATCATTGTTTTTATTTTTATTTCAACCCGTAACCGCAATTAAAATGTTGGCCCATTTGACGCATACATCGAAATCATTGATAAGGGGAAGAACGTTTACTGACATTGTCACATCCAGCATTTATAATTGTCCCATTCAATGGGATGACTAAAAATACTGTCCCGAATCCATCTGCTTACCGAATAAATAAATACCCTTATATGAGCCTATCAATGTTATCAGTCTAATAACACATTTCCAGCAGTCTCGCGCTATTTTCCCTCACCTTTACCTGATCCCAATCAAACAGAGGTGGGTGAACTTCTTTGATGTTTTCAAAGGTTGTTTTACAGAAACAATAACTCTTTTTATTAGAACAAATGTTGACATTTGAAGGGAGTATGAATGGAAACCCCCTGTGGTTCCATTTTGACAACAGACAACCCCCCCCCCCGCCCCCCCACGGGATCCCACCTTAGATTAAAGCCTGAATTTCAATAATTTACCTCTAATAATGAAGCCTTTCGCTCAGGACTATGTGCACACCCACTTCAAAGGACAATTTTAACCTTATATTATCGAGAAAAGCGGCAGAATGTATCTCAGTACTGACCTGAATTCACCGAGTAAAGGTCTAGCCTAATACATGCTGTCTGTCATGACATTAAACGAGCGTGAAAATGTTTTAATATTGTTATTTGTAATGCTTATTTAATTATTACGAAAGATGATACTTTCCTTAATAACAATTTGGAGCACCGATGTCATGTTTAGAATTAAAACAATAGGCATAATGTTAGGCTAATAATAATAATAATAATAATAATAATAATGATTTATAAAAAAAATGCAAATTTAAAACAATAAATAAAAATATCTGATAAAAATATTATTATTATTATTATTATTATTATTATTATTATTATTATTATTATTATTATTAATATAATTATAGCATTTTTTGCTGTATCGTAAAGTTGTAAAATTTAACACACAGTGAGTGATAATAATCTGTTTAACTAACGCCTTTAAATTTGAACGGAGTGGCCCGTAAGAGAGATGTCATTACCATCACACACACGCGCGGGCCCCATCGGAGCTGGCAGGTGTTTAGACACGATTTTATGGATCGTTCAATATTGGTCTATAATGAAGCCCGACTGACCATTTTAAAACCCGCCGGGAGCTCATAACGCTTCCTTTCCAGCCCTGTATTCATCATGCTGAAAAATAGATGAAGGCCTGGATTATCAGCAGCCTTTATTATTCACTGCTATCAAGACCACATTCAACATTCAGACTTGATATTCACAGATATTAGATTATTATTATTATTATTATTAATAATATTATTATATTTTTAATAAGCGATTTTTTTTTATTTATTTTTTTTGGTATAAAAAATAGCAATTAATTGGCTAAATATAATACTTTGTGATATTAAATTGTGGTATCAACGCTACATTAAATATGCGATTGTACTGAACATTATTTACCTGTAAATTGATGTGTATGGCAGGCATGAATATGAATATGTGATCACGATCACGACACGATTCGTGTAAATTGTGATATTATTATCATATCATATGATGTTATAATTATTTTGAGAATAGAATAGACAGACGAACAATATTAAAATCAAGGACTTAAAAAAATATAATAATAATAATAATAATAATAATAATAATAATAATAATAATAATAATAATAATAATAGGCCACTCTAATTGTGCCAGTGTAGACTAGCACATTTTATTTACAATCAGATATATAAATTAGTAAAAGTCTTCTCGTTAACAACACTGTGTAACTTCGGCTTTTTTTTTTTTTTTTTTTTTTTTTTAAATAAAAACCAATCATAATTTATTTACAAAACAATGTTCAGTTCCCATTGCAATACAACTTGCATAAATTATAGGCTGTCGCCGTCATTACAAAAATAAATATCAAATGTATTCCACTCTTAGTCAAGTTTATACCAGTCCCGAGTTCTCGTTTACACTTCACACTTCTAGCAGATAAAGTCTTATAGGAGGCATATAATGTCCCACGCATGTATACAACCGGTGGCAATGAAGCTACTAAAAGGATCCTGAGAAATAATGTTCCTCATTGAAGTCACATATGTTGGGATAAAGTACTTCATCAATAAATGAACAGTCCATCCATATCAAATTGGCTATTGTGCCTTTTTATGTTGGTCCTCCTTGTCCTTTTCTTTTCTTTTCTTTTCTTTTCTTTTCTTTGCTTTGCTTTTCTATAATCTTAACTTTTAGGTTAATAAAGTCTATAGGCAGGTGCTCTGTAGTCCGTGGCTGTACAGTGGCACACAAAAGGATCCGCGTAAAGAGCAAATGCTAGTTTAAAACAGCTTGAGGAGAGAGAGAGGTGATGGCTTGTTCGCTTTGTTCGTAGCAATTGTGACACCTATCTGTGAACCAAGGAAACAAAACCTGCATCAGTCGATTTTCCCCCAAAATATGAATAAAACAAAACTATCATTGCATGGAATTTAGAAATGCACATTTTTCCCAAACAACAATAATCCATCAAATGCAGTAGAAGTAAATGGCAAGGCCTCATAATCATACTCATAACAGTGGGAAGAACGCGACAGATCAAATATGAGGAAGTGGCATTTGGAAATCTTCCGTTGTTATGATCAGAATATCTCATGACTATTAACACACACTTCAGTTGCTAAAATTAGCGACTTACTTGAAGGGTCTTCCTTTAACTCGAGAGGTAAGACTGGGGTCTTACTGTGAACACCTCGGTGGGATCTGTAGGAAATACATACCCATTTTAGAAAAAGGAAATAACCTACATCGATTGACAGCTTAAATATATAGTATATTTACTTCCATTGCTCTACTTTTCGATTGTGAGGGAAATTACTAATTAGGCTGGGTAGTTTCTAATTATAGTCACTTTCTAATAATAAAATGAAAACCTTGAAATTGGGACAAGATAAACATTGATTCTAAATATATCAAAAATATGAAGGCTAATCATATAGCCTGCTTAACACTAAATTAATATTAACTAAACTATATAAAATTGTGCAAAGTAATTAATAGTTGCAAAATACTATATTAAATATGCCAACATTAAATCAGTGAAATAATAATTTGGTAGGCCCACCACATGGCGTTTTCGTCGGTCAGTGTATACAGCATTATGCCCTTCACGCACCTTTTTTGGATTCTGCATTGGGGGCCCTGAAATGTTGTTCAGTCTGGTTTGGATTAGTCTTTATTAGGGGGTCGCCAGTCTGTTTGTGCAGAAGTCCCTCAGCAGCTGAATTATAGCGCAGAATCCCTTGGCCCTGCAGTGGGCTAAAGTTGCCATAGTTTGTGTAATTACTATAAAACGGAGAGGCATAATAAAGAGGCCTTCCTAATATGGAGGTGGCGGAGTACACTGCGCCCGCCGGAGACGCGCTGGGCGCCGTGGAGGTCAAAAGGCCAACGCCCGGGGGACAGTTCTGCACCAAGTGCTGCTGCTGCTGCTGCTGCTGCTGCTTTGGGTCCGAAGTGGCGATTTCGGCTAATGACCATAGTTTAGGTTTGACGGTTTGGTTCTGACTGTCCAGGCATGTTTTGTTGAGGTTGTTTCGGGTGTCCTCTCGGCGATGGTGGGTCAAGAGAGGGGCCTCCACCCCAGTCAGTGGAGAGGATGTCACCGGCTTGGGTGACGGGCCCGTGTCAACATCACTCCCGTCGCATTTGTCCTTGGTATCAGGTCCGGAATCACAAACCAGGTCCCCGGTCCTACACGTGACCTTCTCCCCGTCCGATTCTACTGAGCAGGAGTGATCTGTCAGGGCATCGACGTGCAAACTGATGCCTGTAGACAAATAAAACAGCTGTGAGTTAGTGTACTGATGGAAAAGCGTTTCTAAAACGTACATTGTATTATCTCTACAAATTGCATGGTATAACGACGCGAATGTTTTAATTCACGCATACCTTATTCCATAACTCTATATTAGTTTAATGTAGACCTAAATTTATATCAATGGAATATAAGTTATCGTAACAACGTATTTATTACGCGTTTATTAAAATGTAATAAAATATTAAAATACAAAGTGACAAAAGTTTCACTTTTATGAGACTATCATGAACCCGTGTGGCAAATAAATAATAAATAAACACATAGACTAAATAAATAAAACCTCAAACGAACAGCACAAATAGGCCTAAATGATTTGAATAATAAAATGCGCTTTAATAATAATAATAAAAAAATAAATAAAAATACCTTCATCGTCCGCAGACACCTCGCTGTTGTCCGTGATTTTATCCGTGCGTTCATCTTTTCTCTCTCCCTCCCCATCATCCTCATCCTCATCTTCACTTTTATTCCGAGGTGCCCATGTCATTTTGTTCTCCTTCTTGAGTCTTCGTCTGGCATTAGCGAACCAGGTTGACACTTGTGTGAGGGTCATTTTGGTAATAATGGCCAGCATGATCTTTTCTCCTTTTGTGGGATAAGGGTTTTTCCTGTGCTCCTGAAGCCACGCTTTTAACGTTGCTGTCGCATCACGCGTAGCATTTTTTCGGTAAGCGGGATCATTGAGCTGGTACGGGTAACCGGGACTCCCGTACGGGTGATAACTTATCGCTCCTGCCATCCCCGTAGTGTGCGCGTCATACGGAGTACCCTTAGAATAAATAATATTTTATACACTGTCAAACATCATGATCTTAAGTTTTGCCTATATATATATATATATATATATATATATATATATATATATATATATATATATATATATATATATATATATATATATATATATATTCATTATTTTTCTAACTATTTGAATGCATATTAACTACTGATCTCTTAAGCATTATACAATGTTAATGTAATTATTCGAAGTTATTATAAAGTGTAACCAAAAATATAATAATAATGGTAATAATTAAGCCGATAAACAATGATTAATCCTTCGTGCAATTATCAGAATGCACAATTACATGGGACTGGGGTGGATAACAGATAATGGGTAATTGCAGTCATTTTGCATAATCACCAGCCTGACTCCCCCAGTGTAAGTGTGTTTTGTCAGAAGCATATCAGTGAACGGCAGCATTACAAATCCTATTAGAAAATCACTGGATATGGACCATTTTTTAACCGCTATTATGTGCCATGTCATTAGCATTGCAATTCATCTATTGACGATTAAATAGCGCATATTTAACCACACATCATTTCAAAATTTTAAGCAAATGACAACTCAAAAATATATAGGCTGCAACTCTAGGATTGTAGGTACGCACAACCACGCACATTCGTGTTAACATTTTCTCAACAATAATTTTAAAAGATCATTATATATATATATATATATATATATATATATATATATATATATATATATATATATATATATATATATATATATATATATATTATTTCCCCCTAGTGTCTAAAAATAATGCTGTGTAAATTAAGATTTTTAAAGTGAATGTAAAAGTGGGCCTGAAGAAGGTATTCTAAGAAATATTCAGACGAGTTCTTATTGTTTCAAATGAATAAATGCACATTTACACTTGTTAATATTATAACAAAAAATAGCATACTTTATTGGTCTAAAGAAATAACTATATTATTATTATTATTATTATTATTATTATTATTATTATTATTGTTGTTGTTGTTGTTGTTATTTATTTATTTATTTATTTAAGAATGACTAAATCGTAATGTATTGTAGTTGGCACCAGTGTAACACCAACCCCAAGATAATAGCATTTGTATTCATGACCCGCATAAGCTTTCCCTTTGAAACACACATGCAAGACTATCATGGCAACTCCCTAACCCAGAACTATAAGTATAACCCTTCAGCAAAAGCATCCTATCATGTAATATTCATGCATTCCTATCAAGAACAATGACTTTGTGAAAAGCGATGGCTCTAAATCCACAACAGCGCTGTTTACCATGTAGGACGGGAATCCCGTGGCCGGATCTGTTGAATAGGACAGAGGGCTGGAGAATCCATTGGCGGAGGCTGCGAATGCAGCTGATCCGGGGTACGGGCTGAACGCTGAACCGGAGGAGGACCGGGCCAGCTCCTCATTCCGCGGGGCGGCCAGCGGACATGAGTAGAGCGCCAGAGAGCCCGGGGGCTGGTAGAGGTAACCCTGAGGATAGGACATTATTATATGAAGACTCGAGTGTTCTCTCCAGAAGAGGAACGCGGGAGGGCAGAAAACAAGTTGCTCAATAGAATCAACGCATCGAACAATCGAGTCGAGGGATAAACGAATAAAAGAAAATAAATAAAAGCGCAAAAGGGAAGCGATCAGCGAAGTGCCGTCATGAAGATCCCCTAGCGTCCGTTTGTTTTTAGTGCTCGGGAGTGTAGAGTGAAGAGTTGCTGGAAGGAGCAGGCGAGTTTCTGAGAGCACTGGAGAAACAGGAGCTGTCAATCACAGCTCATCTGAATATTCTATCTCCGCCCCTCTCTCACGTTGTGAAACGCAATTCCGGAACAAAACCTGCGAGGAAAGCGGTCTGTGCGTACTAGTCGTCGCTTTTCCGCCTTTTATCTATTGCAATTTTTCTTTCTTTTTGATATATTTCACAGAACGCTCGTGCTATAGTTAACGGATGATATGATGCCACTTCACCATTTGTCTTTTATATTTTTATGTTTATATATATATATATATATATATATATATATATATATATATATATATATATATATATATATATATAATCCCACCGTTTTTTCTAAGGCTTTAGCATACATTACTTGATAATCATGCAAAAACATAATTATTTGGACAAAGTAGCCTATACTAATAAATGTACTTAATGATACTTTTTATATCGTTATAGCTACTTGTAGCCTAATTACACAACTGTATTACAATTACTTGTAATATCATATGTTAGGGCACTATAAATAAACTTTCCGAATTGCAATCAGTTCCATGTTATATTCAAGTTTTGTTGATGTTGTTGTTTTTGCTCTTGTATTAATTATAGTACAGTTATTGACAGGAGCAGTGCACACACAGGCCGGTGGGAGGTGTGAGTCCTCTTCCACGCAGCTCCTAATATTTCTCCACTCGAATGACTCGAGGTCTTCCATCCCGAAAGCCGGAGTTTGCTTCTTCATTCCTGTAACATTTATTTCGAAATAATTCAGTAGGATTTGTTATTATTATTATTGTTCGACTTTGACCTTTATTAGTGTTACTATTTCATATAGCCCTATATTTTCTCGGAGTCAGTACGAAACAGAACACGAATCCGCATTGCTTTTTATGTATTCAGAAGTTTATTGACAGTTAAAGTCCATTATTATCAATTCACATTTGCATTGCAAGGATTTGCATTTACTTCAATGGGCATTTACCGAATGAAATATAGCCTATATATCATGTACTGCCTTGAATTAATATGTCAGCAAATACAATTAATCTACAGTCCTTTGAGATGTCATTGAAATTAAAGTTATTAGTCAAACATATTTTGCAGTGAGAATCAGCAACAATAACATTTTTAGATTTGTCCAAAGATTAGTAAAGACAATGGAAATATTAATGAAACTGCAAACGACAGCGTATGGATATGCAAAACAACGTGTAGAAAAACAAAGTACCGTTTATCTTTATTGATAATTAATTTCTAACTGAAATGTCTCTATGTAAATATAATATTCAGTGCCCATGAATCAGTGCTACTACTGTTTGAAATAGTCGGTTTTATTTCCTCCCTATTTTCAGCCTTGTTTCTACCCTCTCCTATGTCTTATTTCTATCATAAAGTAATGTGTAAAGACTGGAAACAGATTAATTTAGCGATGATGGCTCACTGAGGAAAAAAACATGCACGCGGGATGGTTGAGAGCGCGAGCTGCGCAGGTGATGCTGTCAGGCGCGCGACGCACAGCAGGGGGCAGTAGGTTAACTAGGTTAACTTTCATACTTAGAAACCCTCGTGATATTTTAGTCCCAGCAAACATGATGGAATTAGAAGAGAATCAGCCCAAGACTGCATAGTATCAGTGAAATGCCATTATCCAATTCATAGCGATTCAAACCTGCAGAAGCATTTAAACATGAAATCATGGAATTAACTGACAATTGACTTGCATGACATTATTGCCTCACTCTCTAAATGCGTGTATATATACATAGTATATAATTCATTTATTTTTATTTTTATTTTGTACAAGTATAATTATGTTTCTTGACATAATTCAAATACAAATTGTATGCCATAATTATTCAGAACTTTATGAGTATTGCAGACAATTCGTTTATGATAACACTTGGATGAAAACCTTTTTTTATATTGTTCTGCAAAACAGATACAGTGTAACAGTAACGTAACAGTGTATACGTTTCTGATTTAGTTTACCATATCTCTGATGCATGCATATACATATATATATATATATATATATATGTGTGTGTGTGTGTGTGTGTGTGTGTGTGTGTGTTTGTATACTGTATATTGTTTCATTTGTACAAGTATACTTTAATGCATTTCATTGTCAAGTTATTATGTGTAGCATCCAAGTGCATTATATATGTGTGTGTGTGTGTGTGTGTGTGTGTGTGTTTGTATACTGTATATTGTTTCATTTGTACAAGTATACTTTAATGCATTTCATTGTCAAGTTATTATGTGTAGCATCCAAGTGCATTATATATATGTGTGTGTGTGTGTGTGTGTGTGTGTGTGTGTAATTTAATAATATAATTATGTTTAATCAAATTATTGATGGTATTTTATTTCTTCAATTTAAAACAGCAATTATGACAATATAGCATTTTTATTATTATTATTATTATTATTCCTAACATATATAAAGCAGAATTGCACAACCACAACATTGCACAGTATGCAGTAAGTGAGCTTTTGCAGTCATGAACTGTAAATATAATCAGCCGAATTTCCCAATAGTACATACACTCATTGGGCCTTTTATGCCATTGATAAAGTTTTACAAACAATTTTTGTAATTATATGGGTCCTTGCTCAATAAAGCTAATTACACTTGGAGCAAAACCACACACACACACACACACACACACACACACACACACACACACACACACACACACACACACACACAGGCTCCTTACAGAGTCAGATTTATGATGCATGTCATCAATTTGGATAGAATGAAACAACTATTGATTTTTCATATTTTTCTTCAAACTTGTTTACTCAAGGATAATACAGATTGTCTATGACAGCTCCAGTGAGTAGCACAGGGATTAGCACTATTGCTTTTTGATGAGATAAATTACTCAGTGCAACTTCAATGGCCAAAGGGTATTCTTTGATCTTATGTTACTTCATTTACTCTTATGACTAAATGATTATTGATTTTATATTCTTAACTCTGAAATGTGAAACCCAGATGGCTGACATGGTATGAAGTGCTATTTCTGTAAAGTACAATTCTCTGGCCCACTCCGTATGCGTGTGTTTGTGTGTGTATAAATCTTAAAGAGTGCGTGTATGCGTATTTTCCTGTATGCATATACGTTTCTATTGGTACATCAGAGCAGGCTGAAGTACACAATTGAAATGGTTGCAAAAGTAAATAGTTATATGATAAAGTATTATAGATACATAAAGGACAAACAGATATTGTTCACCATAGTGCTTCCACTGTCCTGGATCTGTCCTGAGCCCATTTCTCATAAAAGAAAAAAGAAAGGCATCTTGATACACCTGTCTGCTCTGTTAACATTCCACCCTTGTGCTCACATCAATCTCATCTTTGAAACAAAACACTGAGGTGAATACAGGATAACCCATGTTCCTTTGATGCTCATTTTGCTGTTTAGAATTTGAGTGAGGTAATCGCAGCCATAGGCAGAGCGAATTAGTTAAAGGAATCTTTACATATTCTTCATGACGTGATTCAATGGTGAATCTGTATTCTGTTTCTTGTTATCATAAACCATGAATGCTGTCATCCATGGAAGGATAATGTAAGGTAGCAAAAATGCCCTGTATTAACTTACGTTTCCTTTGAACATGGCAAACACTGGCTTTGAACTTCTCTTTGAATGCCTGTAAATCCCAAAATGTTTGTGAGGGATTGTGTGTTTGCATGTCCGTAGGCACCTTAGCGAAAGTTAGATTTGCTGTTATTTCATCATGTTCCTACAGCAGCTTTAGAAATGAGTACGATCTTTAAAAAAAAAAAAGAAAAAAGTGAGATACAGAAAATCAACAAAACTGCAAATTTTAGCTGAGCCAGAGCAAACAAGGGTACAGATAAAAAATGAAAAGCAATTTATCTCTGTGATAATTCACATATTTTTGTTTAAAGTGGTGGTGCAGTGTGGAGATACTGCATTCTCAGTGCTTTGACCCTTGTGGTTTGGGGCTATGTGCTTTTCTGTCAGGGGAAAAATGTCTTTGGTCTTCTCCAGTGGGCCCTACGGGAGTGAAGTAGGGTGGCAACAGCCATCATCTCGCCCAACTGGCATCGGCAAGCTCGCCAGACCTCTAATCAGTAGCTATCCATGTGCTTGGCAGCAGAGGGGGTTTCGAATCAGTACCTCGCCCCGAGTGAAAAACCCTGAGCCTCATCTCTTTGTAAGCATGTTCCTCTGGGCGAGCAGGGTTTGTGCCTGTGATGAAGTGTGTGGAGGAACACAGATACTAGCTTCCTCTACCACTCTGTGTCCCAGAGTTGAATGGGGTCTTGAAGGAGCGCACAAAGTCTAGACTTGTTTAACATGCTGCAGAAAGCTATGGATGTTTCAGCAACAGTTTCTGAGCATAAAAAGCACAACTGAGCAATTGGCAATTTTAATTTCACTCACTTTCTCTGTTCCTCACTTTTTTGTAAGTGCCGGAGGAACAAGTTATGGAAGTTATATAAACCAACTAAGACTCTCATCTTAGCTGTTTCCATGCCTCTCTGGCTACAGTATACATTGTACAGCCTGGCTTCATGCAATTTACGTGAGCATTGCAACATTTTTGCAAAACTGAAATTCACTTTTGTGTATAATGGATTAAAAAACCTCAAGATTTCCAACAAGACAAGGGAAATGTACTACAGGTTGACATACATCAGTCATTTGTATTGTATAAATAAATTTGGCCTAGTAACCAAATTTGTTCACTGACTTTTCATTTCTTAAAATAAAGCATTGCATTGAAGGCTAGCTAAAATTTGATGCCTGATGCTAGTTTGTTGATTGGTTGGTCTCTATGGGAATAAAAGTAATACGATATCTTATGATTTCTCCATCTCATACAAATTATTGCGAGTTGTCATGAGGCTATGTTGGTGTACATAGGTAGGTTACTGTAACTTTAGGTCAGTGCATCCTGTGGTAGCCACTTGAGTTGGTGTCTTCAGCGATAACGTTGCACCTTCGTCTGCAGACATTTATGTGTTATAAATGCGTGGCTATGTTTGAAATAATGTGGGAAATGCTGTTCTTTGGGTGTATTATACTGCTTATGTCTCCTGGAATTTATCATGAGCTCTTAAGTTATGACTTTAAGTGACTTTAAACTGTAATGAATGATTGCTCATCCACACCACACCAGAGATTTAAAATAGAATGAATACCGAGAATTATCATGTTCAAATATTTGCAGGGCCAGAAAGAGAGCACACTTGTTGGGGTGTTGATATACTGCAGTTTAATGATTTAAATTACCCTCTTCCATTGCCTTAGCTGAGTTTAATAAATTATAATGTCAATTTGTCAAGAGGTGTGTAAAAGGTCTCTTCTTTTATGGGATGGAGGAAGCGGGAGTCGATGAATTCAACACAAACAATATTTATTTTTATAAACAAACCAACTCGCTTTTCAGCGTAATCTTAAAGGGGCTCATAGGCACTCCACAGTTTTTGGGTGTGTGCGTAGCTCTCTCTGCTTTACTGGCATCTGGCTCACTGCTAAATCCATCTCCAACTCTCACTGCAATGACAACCAGTTATTAGAGTCAATAATTGCCAGGTGATGATCCTTACCGTTCTCATCTCCCGATCTCGCTCTTCATTCACAAGACAGCGCTCAACCACGCCCCTATCACCATATACCCCCACCACCCGACTCAGGCCAGGCAGCGATCCGGCCTCCCTGGCCATTTCTGGAGAGGAAGTCCGCAACAGCCATCTGCGCCCCCGGCCTGTGGACCACCTCGAACTTAAAGGGATGAAGAGCCAAATACCTATGGGTGATCCATGCGTTGGTATCCTTCATGCGATGGAGCCACTGGAGCCCGTCCCAGGAGGAAGTACCGAAGGGTGAGGGCCACCCACTTGATGACCAGACACTCCTTCTCAACGGTGCTGTACCTCACCTCTCTCGCCGAAAGCTTCCGGCTGATGTACAGCACCAGGCGCTCCTCCCCCTCAACCACCTGGGACAACATGTCTCCCAACCCCCTGTCCGATGCATCGGTCTGTACAACAAAAGGGAGAGCAAAATCAGGAGTATGTAACAATGGCCCGCCACAAAGGGCAGCTTTCTCCTGCATAAAATCCTGTTGGCATGGCTCTGACCACTGGACCGGGTATGGGGCTCCCTTTTAATGAGATCGATCAGCAGGCTGGTGACGTCCGAATAATTAGGCACAAACCTTTAATAATAGCCAGCCAGCCCAAGGAACTGTCTCACCTCCTTTTTGGTCTTGGATCTCGGGCAGGCCGCAACCGCTGCGGTCTTATCAATTTGGGGGTCGCACCTGTCCATGACCAGGTGGAACCCCAGATAGTATACCTCCACCCATCCACTTGCGCACTTCTTGTGTGTCCCGCCCGTCGCAGCGACCTCAGAACTGCCCTCAAATGCTGCATGTGCTGCTGCCAATCATTACTGTATATAATGATGTCATCCAGATATGCAGCGGTGTATGCAGAATGCAATCTGAGGACTCGGTCCATAAGGCGCCGAAACGTAGCCAGGGCTCCAAACAAATCGAATGGAAGGGTCACAAATTGGTGTAAGCCAAACGGTGTGGAGAAGGCAGTTTTCTCATGGGACAGTGGTGTTAAGGGGATCTACCAATAACCCTTCATTAAATCCACTGTCGAATAAAAGTGAGCCATGCCCAACCGATCGAGCAGTTTGTCAATACGAGGCATTGGATATGTGTTAAACTTAGACACCGCATTGACCTTTCTATAATCCACACAGAAACTGACTGAGCTGTCACTCTTCGGAACCAGCACCACCAGGCAGGCTCAGTCACTGTGGAATTCTTGTATTACCCCCATATTGAGCATGGCCTTTAATTCTTCCGGAACTACTTCTTTTTTGTGCACGGGTAATCGGTAGGGATGACTGTGTAGCAATACCCCTGGGGTCGTTTCGATATATGGTGTTTTATAAGGTTCGTACGACTGGGCATGGACAAGAACACATCCGAGAATTCTCTTTACAACCAGGCCATGTCCGTGACTTGTGACGGTGAGAGGGTGGTCTCCACAAGTGACCGGGTGCCTTGACTGGCTTTTAAGTTCACCTCCTGCCCTAGCTCCTCCCTCTCTGGTACCATGGTCGCCAAAGCCATGGGGACCACTTCCCTCCACGGTTTTAAGAGTATGAGGTGGTAAACTTCCTTGACTCGCGGTGTGACCTCAAAGGGCCCTTGCCACTTTGCAAGTAATTTAGAGCTTGATGTGGGTAGTAATACAAGGACTCCCTGTGTAAATTCCCTTAGCCGAGCTCCCCAGTTATACAGCCGGAACTGATGTTCTTGAGCCTGTTGCTCCTGTAATAGCTTTTCTCTCTGGTCAAGAACGTATTGAATTTCGTTTTTGCTGTTTGAAGGTCTCTTTTCCCAATTGCCCCTCATGACGTCTAAGACACTGCAAGGCTTATGCCCATGCAATAATTCAAATGGAGAGAACCCCGTGGAGCCTTGCGGGACCTCTCGAACTGTGAATAACAGGGGTTCAAGCCACTTATCCCAATTCTGAGCATCTTCGTGCACGAACTTACGAATCATGTTTTTCAGGGTTTGATTAAACCATTCGACCAAGCCATCCATTCTAATGTCACGACAAGGTCCATACCAATTGTTTTGAAGGGGAACTCGATCAAAGGGAGCAGGCATAAAGGTGCTCTTGGGGTGGCCGGCAGATTCACCAGCTGACATTCACGGTATGCCGCACACCATTTGCGAACATCCCCGCGATTGCCCGGCCAATAGAAATGGGCCATTAGATGGTTCAGTGTCTTTTCCTGTCCTAAGTGACCCGCCATCGGATTATAATGAGCTGTCTGGAATAATATTTCCTGATGGCTCTTCGGTATCAACACCTGGGTTGTATCTTCTTTTGTCTGAGCATCCTGCGTCACTCGATACAACAGGTCATTTATAATAGAAAAGTACGGATATGCGAGTGCAATGTCTGGTTGAAGACGCTGACCATCAATCACTCTCACTTGGTCGAAGGTGTGCCTAAGAGTCTCGTCTCGTGTCTGCTCCAGAGAGAAATCACCGGCGGGGAATCCTCTAAGCATTGAGGAAGCCAAAACTTCCCCCTCCCTTACGTCATCCTGCGCAGAGCTGATGTAGATGGCCCCAGCTCCACCTCCCCAGCCAGCGCATCACAAATCCCACATGAAACGCTCTGTTACAGGACCCATCTGCACAAATTTCCTTAATAAAATGGAAAACACTGGCCAATTCATACCCAAAATTAGCAGATGAGTGAGGTGGAAACTACCCACAGCCTCAACACTATGCTTTTGTCCCCGAAATTGAATTGTCAGTCACTACAGGATAATCATGGATATCCCCATGCACACACCTTACCTTCACTTTGTGACTAGCACCCAAAGCCTCATCTTGGTTTGGCTGTAACACGAATCCACCTAGGCCTGGTACGTACCCCGCTTAATTCTCACGGGTATGCAGTACGTCCCAACTCGATCGGGGGCAGCCTGTGGTGTGTCGGGGACCCGAACCAATGTCCCCACCTCCATCACTGGGCATTGGTCCCGGAAATGCCCAGGCTCCCTGTAGCTCGAACAGACCGGCCCAGACTCCATGCCCGTGCCCATGGCGGTGGGTCCACCAACCTAGGAGTGAGAGCAGAGAGGAGCAGGGGAAACCAGCGAGTAGTGCAGTCCCCAGAGCCGAGGAGCCAGTTTAGGAGGGGGCACTCCCTGTGTCCGGGGAGGAGGAACAGGATGGAAAGAAGGGGAAGTAGGGGAGACAAGAAAGAGAGAGAAGGATCATGGGGCTTGCCGGCTCCTGAATACGCCACCATGTGGTCTTCTACCAGCTGGATTGCCATTTGGAGTGACGCCAGGTGGTGGAACTGGACCCACTCTGCCGTCCCTCTTGGAAGTCGAGCGATAAATTGCTCTAGTACCACCAGGTCTACCACAGCTCTGATGTCGTATTACTCAGCCAGCAACTACCTCTGACAGTCATCCCGGAGCTGCTGGGTGAAAGCAAACATGCAGCCGTCCTCACCAGTGGTCAGCAAGCAGAAGCATTACGCTGCTGCTTGGGTGTCTGGCCGACACATTGCAGGATGGCTTTCCTCAAGTCAGCATACACCAGGACGTTCTCCCTTGGCAACTGCTGCATCCAGATAGTCTTGTGTGCTCATCTTGACTAGTGGAACTTGGGGCGTGGCGGTCGAGGAGTCGCAGCGTCAGCACCCTCCTGGTGCAGAAAGCTACAGAACACCTGCCGATCCTCTGCTTGGGCCTGGAAGAGCACAATAAACTGCTGCTCCTGTTCGGTGCACAGCTCGAGGAGGGCCTGATGTTGTGTCTGGTGGATGCTGGCGAGGATCTTGAAAATATCCTCCCGAGGTGAGGCATTCATGGCGCCGTTCTTCCTCCCTTAAATCCCGGATTTTGGCACCAGTGTAAAAGGTCTCTTCTTAATGGGAAGGAGGAAGCGGGAGTCTGCGAATTCAACACAAAATATATTTATTTTTATAGACAAACAAACTCGCTTTTCAGCATAATCTTAAAGGGGCTCATAGGCACAGCACAATCTCTGATATGTGCGTAGCTCTCTCTGCTTTACTGGTGTCTGGCTTGCTCCTAAATCCGTCTCCAAATCTCACTGCAATGACAAACAGCTGTTAGAGACAATCATTGTGAGGTGATGATCCTTACTGTTCTCATCTCCCGATCTCGCTCTCCATTCACAAGCCGGCACTCAACCACGCCCCTACCACCACAAGGTGAAACTGTGGACTACATGAGCTACAAAACCAACCTGAAAGCGCATGATCTAAAAGCAAAATGAATACTATACATGATACAAATCTAGAAGTCCTCTAACTTTTGCATTGGAAAGAAGCTGTGTGAGTGTGAGATTACTTTGGACATGTATATAGTTTATTTTATTTTTTTTAATTTAATGGCTAACATTTACAATAAGGTTGTATTTGTTAAAAAATAGTAAATGACATTACTTACCATGAACTAAAAATGAACCATATTTTAACAGCTCTTATTAATCTTAGTTAATGTCAACATACTAATAAATGTTTAAACTGAAAAGTTGTTTATGTTATTTAGTTAATGCATAATGAACTAACATTAACAATTAACATGCTGGTAAATGGCATTTGTAACGTATTCCATTAGATTACTCAAGGTCAGTAACATATTCTACATACATGGAATACTTCTTCAGCACTGGTAGATTTTTTCACTTGTTTTGACGATTAAAAACTCAGTACAGTGCCAGTACAGTGAGACAAAATACACGTTAAAAATACTTTTTCTGAAAAACCTAAATATCTTATGCAGTGTTGTTTCTAAAACAAGATAAATCAAATTGATCTTGTTTTAAGGATTTTTAGATATTTTTACATGAAAACAATACCAAAATTATTATTAATAACATGATTTTTGCCCTAATATCAAAGATCTTACTAGGAAAAAAGAAATTATGATCCAAAGTGAATTTTCTTGATAAAAAAAATCTGATCATGCCTGGTAACATGTGTATGTAAAATGGCTAGAAATAGCATTTTATCTTAGCGTAAAGCTGACAGTTTACACAAGGTTTATTTCTATTTCTTCTGCTCCAAACTTACTTCAAACTTACTTCTCTGTCTGCTCGTATGAATGTAACACATCATAAGAAAGTGTTTCACCGCTGTTCAAATGCTCTTTGGATCGCATCATTTATATGTATACATTTTTCCATCTGAAAGGACTAAATATTAAATGAAACAAATGACAATAAAATGCAGAGTAATCTCTTCAGTAATCAAAATACTTTTTGAATGTAACTGTATTCTAATTACCAATGATTTAAATTGTAACTGTAGTGGAATACAGTTACTTATATTTTTTATTTTAAATAATAATAATAATAATAATAATATATAATAATAATAATATATATATATATATATATATATATATATATATATATATATATATATATATATATATGAAATGCGGTTTGGTGCTGCTTTGGCGGCAAAAGGGGGACCTACACAATATTAGGCAGGTGGTTTTAATGTTGTGGCTGATCGGTGTGTATATATATATATATATATATATAATTTTATATACAGTATATATAGTTCACCATGCATTAACTATGTTCATGTTCATTTATTGTTAATTCATGACACCTAGTTCATGGCACAGATGACTTTGGTCATTCTCTCAGTGGGATGCATTTTAAACAGTACTGAAGCAATTTTAACCTCTTAAGACCTGAGCATGACTGCTGTGTGCCTTTTCCATTTCCCTTTTTGATTTGTAACAATTAGCACCTAATAAACATTCAAAAAATTAATATAAAAATAATACAAAAATAATAATAATACAATAATAATAAATAAATAATTCTAGAGCAAATAGTTTCCTAAAAACTGATGTCTGAAAATGTGGACAGTGGGACTAAATTGTGAAATTTTAAATACTACCATGTTTATTTATTTATTTATTTATTTATTTATTTTTAATTGTTTATTATGTGTCCAGTAGTGTTGATTATTCATGTTTTTGAGACGTTACATTCATTACAGCTGATTTTCTGTAATGATGCTTTAGAACAATGTGTATTGGGAAAAGCACAAATAAAAATAAATAAAACTATACAAATAAAAAAAAATACTTTATTTGACTTTTATGTTACAGTGTTTTTTTTTTTTTTTTTTTGGCAACAAAATCTCAACATTCTCTTTGCACTGTTAAACAGACAAGTGATAGCCAGTGCTGAAGCATTTTACCAATCAGAAATTAGCATAAATAATTCTGATTCAAAGTAATGGACAGCATCATCCAATCACTGCCAACTATGTTAAAATAAAATGTAACATTATAAATTCTGAACCTATGTACTGATTACCATTGTCCCATGTCTGCCAAATATGTTGAGTGGTCCAAACATCATCTGCAGCCTGAAACTGAACTTTTTGTTGGATTTTAGGAGTGAATGCACTTGGCTGCATAGGAAAGCTATAGGATGCTCCCTTGCTCCCTGTTTAGTGAATGACTTAACTTTCAGTGTGATGTCTGTCTGCACTGATCTCAGAACAATTCAAAATGCACCTTATTTTTATCATAACTCCATTAAAGCTTTTGAAAGTTTTTTCAATGTGAAAATTCACAATAAATATAGGATTTCTATTGTCCATGATAGCGCACATGTGTTTAGCAGCGTGGCACTTTGTGATTCCTCAAATCTTAAAAACAGCATATCGGATGAAACCAGAGACTCTAATCGTTTGACTCAAACAGGTTTCAATGTAAAAACTTAATTAGGTTTCTTACCAGATGTAGTTTGGTTGGTGATTCTTGCAAAGAAAAACTCAGCTGTGATCAGCACCATGTTGTTTTGTCACATGACTCCGTCTGTCGGAATTTTAACCCTTTACTGACAGCACAGAGTGTCCTTAACAGAGATCAGTCAGTTTATATGAAATTAAATTATGCGTCACGTATATCAAAGCCAAAATACAACGTCCATACATGTGGACACGGGGGTCGCATGAGGTTAATGTATGGTGGGCACTTGTTTGCTGCTTTTCCTTCTCTACCTGGTCCAAATCTTCCATGTAAAGAGTTTAATTCAGTAAATAACTAATTCAATACAAATAAACTTTAACCATTCAAACATGAACCTTTAGATCAAATGACCTTTAAGATCATGAAAAACTTTATCGGTAAAGTGTGTCCAACTTTTGATTGGTAGTGTATATCATCACTATGTTCTCTGCTAATGGACACCTTATTCAATCAACTGATCATTACCTTGATTGACTGAACCAGGTGCTGTCCAGCTGCACAAATCCAGACACAAAATAATGCGAATTTGTCATGGGTTGAACAGTCACTACAAATGTATTATCTCGCTCTTAGCACTGTATGGAGTCATTTAAGGTCTTTAAATGTGATCTCAAATTTACACCATCAACACTGCTTTAATGTTCAGGTCTTCATAAGTAGCACACATGAAACATAAACACTGACACATTCTGTCACACACTCAAGTGAAGCCAAGCCCAAAAACCAACACTTCTTAAAACAAAAGCAAAACACTCCTAACACATATTCTCAGGAGCAAGTGGAAACAAGACTGTGGCTAGCTTTCATTCCCTCTGTTTATTCTAGTGCCTGATCCTATGGGAACACACCTAATCTATGTCATGTAGAATTAAGCCTATGTTTCATTCATCTGCCTCTCGGAAGTTCAAGCACAAAGAGAGGTATGTGAGAAGAGAATAGCCACAAATGATAGGAATTATGCAATGGACAAGTTTCCAGCACACAAACCTCCAGACGGTTTGATTGATGAGCCAAATGAATCACCTTAAATCAAAGCGAAATAAAAGGAGGCACAGAGCGCACCGCCCCTCCCCCTTCTAGAGTTCCCTAGAAATAGTTTGTTGACAGCTAGTGTCAGTGGTCTTTGTAAGCATTGTGCTGGGCCTGATAGGGTTCCTTGTGGCTAATCCACATTGACCTTGCCTCGGTTTTTGAACGAGGATGCTTTTGTACAGTTTGGAAGACTGAAAAGGTATGAGGATACTGACATATAACCATCGGCACAGGTCTTGCACCAACTCTTTTGTGGTGTTATCGTGTTGCATGTCTGGGACTGCAAATAAACAATGTTTGAGCACAAGTAAGGTGACATTTAAAGTGGCCCGGGAAAGGCGCATTTGGAGCAGCAGGTTCAAAAGGTCAGCCAGAGAGCGGGAGTGTTTCGATGACTTAAAAGAAATCCTATTGCGATGAAATGTTAGGGTGGCAGATGCAAACGCCATACAAAATGCCACAACAGAGAGAGAAGCGTTGGCACACGTTGCGTCGTGTTGGAAAGACCAAACATTGAAGTGGAGAATGCCATGTAAACACAGAGCTGTTCAAAACGATGCAGAGCTGGAGGAGGGGAGGACCGGGGAGCGATCAATCAAAGCCTCGGGTTTCACAAAGCTTATCAGAATGAAATAAAATATCGTAATAGAAGAGAACGCCTTATTCTTCCTCAACATCCAATGAAAGTATATATTCTGTAACTGTATATACTGTATATATATATATATATATATATATATATATATATATATATATATATATATATATAGAACTGTATTATATTGTAGAGAACTGTAATTTAAATTGTTAAATGGTTGATATATATATATATAATTTAATTCTGAATAGTTTCACACAAGAGTTTTGATTGATGGTGTAAAAAAGCCTGTATAACAATAATACAGGGAATTTTCATGTTTAGTAGTAAAATACAGTATGACATGTACACTACCTACACAAATACATGTCTTAAAATAAAAAAAAAAAAAACATAATAATAAAAAAAGGTTAAAATTGTAAGCTCACATGGTCAAAGACACCTTAATTGTGAAATATATGGAGTGTCATAAAAGACCACATGTAAAATTGCAAAATGCACATTTGCATTGTATGGCTACAATTAATTATGTTACTATTAATGTTATAGTGTAACACATAACATTTTAGTCTTGATAACTAATGACATTAGGAATATGGAATTTGGAATATTCTGGGTTCAGTACATGTAAAGCTCAAGTGCCAGAATTTGTGGCATAATGTTGATAACCACAAAAAAAGCTCTTTTTTAAAAAAGCAAAAATCGAGATTACAGTGAGGCACTTACAATGGAAGTGAATGAGGCCAATTTTTGGAGGGTTTAAAGGCAAAAATGTGAAGCTTGTAATTTTACACAAGCACTTACATTATTTTTTTTTTGTTAAAACTCATGTATTATTTGAGCTGTAAAGTTGTTTAAACCATAATTTTACAATAGTTTTAGGGTTTGTTGACACTACATCGTCATGGTTCTGAAGTTGTAAAATTGGATAGAACTTTACACAGAAAAGGTTAGCAAGCGATTTTATCTCACTAAAATCATGTTAACACATGGCTATACTTTTGAAATATTGAGTATTTTAATGTTTACGTACAGTATTAGCCTCATTCACTTCCATTTTAAGTGCATCAGTGGAACTCATATTTTTGGAGGGGCAAGTCAAAATTTATTTTCGAGTTAATCAATATTATGCCACAAATGCTATAGATTGATCTCAACTTGTGTTGAATCCAGAATATTCATTTAAATGAAAATTTGCTTTCAACAAACATTTTAGTTTTAGGAAGTAAATATATTGTCCTGCTGTCTCATTAATCTGTGCAACACTTCATCTACTTCAATTGCATGTGTTTAGCAGCTCAAACTATTCAATTCTGAGCAGTTTGTTTTGAGTCTTGCTTCCGTCTTTTAGCACTGTGGCACTTTGCTATGCTAAATGTGAAGAGAAAACATTCATCGATTCGTGATCAGAGTTTGTAGAGGGGCCATTTGCACATCCAGAGTCTGCATAAGTGCAATGATAAATTCTATTTAGAAGAGCTTCACGACAAGCTATACATTGGCATCAGCTAGCCCGTAGAAAATGAACTAGCATAGAACTAGAGGCTTCAGCTAATTAAAAATGGATGTGCATGTGTGTTGCATACAATTAATCCCATCAAATTATCAGGGGAGAAGTAAAGGTTTATCGTACCAAGCACTCAACACAAGCCTGAGAAAATCAGATAAAAGGGTCTGGAATGAAGCTCCGTCGTCAGATTGGCCAATGGTCAAGAATGAACGGTCCAATGGGAGGGTTTTGCTTATGGAATGTGTTTCAGCTTCTGTTTGAATTCAATGATTAAATGAGCAAATACTTTCCAGATTTGTTGCGAGAGGAGCTGTGAGTTTATTTATTCATAACGTGGTCATGAATAATTTAATGGTCAGCAGTTTTTTTTTTTTTTTTTTTTTTTTTTTTTAATGTGGAGGGATCATTATTGGGAGTTGAGGTGAAAGCTGGTGGTTGGGCTTTTGGCTGCTGTCCATGGGCACTGACAATGACACATGTCACCCTCTCTTGCACGGGCTGCAGATATAAAGTGAACAACTCATTTCAAGACACAGCATCCACAAGGGAGGCACGCCAATTTTGAAAATGGTCAGACACCAGTAAGCAAACCTGTGCAAGGATTTTGTCTTCTAAAAAGTGCAAAACGTCCATGCAAAACTTCTCTGAAGTTACGCAAGGAAGGCCAGGGCATTTTAAAGGGTCTTTAAAACATGGTGACACCATAGTTTGCTTGCTAAACTAAGAAAATTATTAATGCAAAAAAATAAATAAATAAATATGGTTGTCACATGGGAACGTTTTCATCTTAGTAATAATATGAGTTTGAGTCAAAAGTCCACCTAAGCAAGTGCTTGTTTTCTCTAGAAGTAGTTTTGTATGTTGGTTTCAAACACCCAGTTCAAAACTGATAAATTAGGATTTTATTTATTTATTTTTGGTGAATTTTGCCTTTCAAACTAGTATTTTAATTTCATCATATTTTGGCCATGTGTAATAAACAAGTAAACAAGTGAACACAATAAAAAGCTCTGGCATACATTCAAGAGTGCAATATGTACAGTAAAATATATGTGTGCACATGTGCTTTTTTCTTCAGCTGTAAGTCTGTTATGGTGAGCGCCAGCAGCAGCAGCCTTTATTGCCTTAGGTGGATTGAGTTTTAAGGTGTGTTATCTGAGTGGACCTTGATGGGGTGGTCCAGATATGTCCAGAGTGATCTCAGATGGGAAGAAAATGAGGATCAGGAGTGGCTGATCGTTTTATCAGCTGACCCTGTCTGTTGCCATGGTAGCACATTTTAACCTCTCAGATGGATGAGATGATCAAGCAATGATAAAAAAAACATCTTGCCAGAACATTGAGACACATTCCTTCAGTGTCCCCCCAAGATATCACAAATACTTCATTTCACTTAGATGTCCTTTCCTGTATCACTGATTCTTGAGACATGGGACCAAACAAGACCCACAACTACATATCTGCCATAAGTTTTGAAAATAGCAATATTTCCACTTTGAAATGAATCAGAAAAGATCCCAAGAATTTTATTAACACAAATGCCTGTTTTGTTCCAGGACTCACAAATCAATGCTACACCAATTTACTGTATATCTCATTTTATAGTTCGTACTTAAACAATTACAAATGCAGCAAATATTTGAATATCACAACTTAAATTGTGGTTAAAGTAGGACAGACACCCCAGATATGCCTGTGTGGGGATTCTAGTAATGCAAGCATCTTGATGAGTGCGGTTGGACTCCGCAGTAATGTGACACTGGCTACCTCTGAAAGCAGGCCTGTGAGCCGTGCCGCCGATTTAGAGCCAGACTGCTGCCAGTAGCACAGATGAGTGCTGAAGACTGGTGCCCAGCTGGCAGGCTTGTTTGGAGAATGCCCCTGGATTGCTTGTGAACAATCCTCTTATGCAACCCAAAGGCCTGTTCTTTATCATCCACCGCAGAATGCAGCAATACCGTTTTACTTTTGTCGGATGGTCGATCCAGTTCGGACCGCGTATACGTCTGTGAAATAAAAAATGGCTTATAACAGCCTCAAGGTTCTTTTTTTTTTTAAATGTATGTAAAACCAATAAAGATTAAAGCAATCGCTACCGCACATCTTGCAAGGGTAATCTGTGTGATACATATAGCACACACTGGCTGCATGCAGCATTTAAGTGGAGTAGTCTAAAATGGTTACAAATTGTTCTAAACATGGACCACAAGACATTAACTCTCCACTAATAACACACCTGGGGATAATGATTTCAGCTAGCCCCATCATTCCTACTTAAACTAAGCATATTGGCATTATCATTTAAATCTAAAAGGCAATCACCTGTTAATCAAATAGCCCCAGAGTACTTGTACATATACACAATCAATCAGTGTAATGTCAGTGTTTAAAATATCATGCCACAGAACTTTTGTGATTTCATTGTGCCATATAATAAGGTCTTATAAGCAGAAAAACAGAATGTCTCCTCACATTATCTGTTTTTTATGGTCTGCTAACAGCTAATGTAGAAGTTTAACTGGTCTGTGGTAGATAAATGGGTTTTGACATGCCATGTTTTCCATATGCCAAAAAAATGGTCATGTCGTCTACTGTGAAAACTTGGTAATGGGGCATTTCTCTTTTTTCCCAATATATTTTAAAATAATAAACAAAAGGAGGCACTTACCTCAGGCTCTTAACTCTAGTGTAGTCTTAACTCAGAGAGGATCAATAGAAATGTGGCTCTCCTTACAGTTTGCCTATTATGATATTTGTCTGTCACTGATGACATGCCATCTCGTAGGGGACTGAGGCCAAAACACAATTATTGATCCAGTCATCTCTGATGGATATGTTATTATTGAGAGAGTGAGAGAGAGAGAGAGAGAGAGAGAGAGAGAGAGAGAGAGAGAGAGAGAGAGAGAGAGATTCAGTGGGAAATAGCTTGGCATCTTTCTCTATTTCAGTTCCATTTTAGAACTATTTTACTCTCTAATGTTCTAGTGTGATATTTCTAGCAGAATAGGCCAAATAAAAAACACTTAGTCTTCAATTTTCAACTATAACAAGGACATTTTGAGAACCATTTACTTACTAAGCAGATTTATCTACTGATGTATTTATTTACTGTGTTTATATGTATTTAGATAGTTAATTTACTTAGTTTGTTCCTTCTTTGAATTAAATGGGACAATTTATTTGTTTGTTTACATATTTTGTTATTTAATTAGTTCGTTAATTTACTTAGTTACTTAGTTCCTTCCATACTTCAAATACAATGAGACAATTTATGTTTGTTTACATACTTATTTAGTTAGTTAGTTTGTTAGTTAGCAAGTTAGCTAGTTAGTTAGTTATTTCCTTCCTTTGTTCCTTCATTCCTTCCTTCCTTCGAATTCAATGGGACAATTTACGTAAAAAATAGATGAACGATTTACACACAAATTTATTATGCTTTTGTTTCATGAATAAGGACTGTTA
Source organism: Myxocyprinus asiaticus (assembly GCF_019703515.2). Classification (NCBI taxonomy): domain Eukaryota; kingdom Metazoa; phylum Chordata; class Actinopteri; order Cypriniformes; family Catostomidae; genus Myxocyprinus; species Myxocyprinus asiaticus. The sequence continues at coordinate 40,162,128 of NC_059359.1, forward strand.
CCTTTACAGATAGAAAAAAAGGCCCATCTTGTTGGCAGAGGCTATTTACATGAACTTTCCCCACCACTGCTCAGACCAAACAGTCACGACAGATTTATTTGGGGTCAACTGCTGATCAAATGAAGGTGGACATATTTGAACATTTGGCCAGAGACATTAAACTGGTTAACGAGTTAGACATTTAGTGGATTAAGAGATTGGGTAACCAAGTGACTATTTGTGTCTGGTGGAACACAGGATTTTGTGACAAACTGCACCCCCATGTGCTGTATAGCTCTGGGTGTAACGTTGGAGATCTAGGTTTGTATCCTTCCCTTTGACATACTTTTTCCCATGTCTCTACTCTTAATATTTCATATAATACTACTTACTGTAATAATTAAACGAGATTCCTCGCAGTGATTTGGTCACAGTGAAGGTCAGGGAGTTGAGAGAAGTATTTGATCCAGATAAAATTAACCATGGTTTTACTGTAGTAATATTGTAGTAACCATGTGTTTTGGTGGAAACTGTTCTGATGTACAGTATCATGTTGTTAATATTATTTAATAATAACCATGTTTAATTTTGTGTTATTATGATTTTACTAGAAAAATATCTTGGTGATATTATGGTTTCTGCAGTAAAACCATGGTTAATTTTTGTAAGGTAGGTTTAGGGGTAGGGGTTGGTGTAGGGTGTCTGTGGGACTCCAAATAAACACAATAAAAATGCTGCAGTGATGCCACTATACTCTATGTTAGTATTTAAACAAGGGTGTAATAGTATCTGCCACTATTTGCACTCTAAAATAGCATCTAACGCTATTTGCACTGAGTGCAAAGAAGATGCTTTTTATTGCTTTTTACACTTAGTGCAAATAGCCTCTGCCAAAAAAAAAAAAAAAAAAAACCAAAGAAAAAGAAAAAAACTTTACCCATGAGTTAGTTAGTTAGTTAATTAGATTGTTAGTTCGTTCGTTCGTTCCTTCCTTCCTTCCTTCCTTCCTTCTTTCCTTACTTCAAATTTAATGGGACAATTTGTTGATTTACATAGTTAGTTCATTTACTTAGTTACTTAGTTCCTTCTATCCTTCAAATTAAAGGAGACAATTTATATTTGGAAACTTATTTGGTTAGTTAGTAAATTTACTGACATAGTTTGTTCCATCTTTCCTTCCTTCCTTCCTTCAAATTTAATGGAACAATTTGTTGGTATACATATTGATTTATTCATTTAGTTAGTTAGTTAGTTAGTTAGTTAGTTAGTTAGTTAGTTAGTTCATTTACTTAGTTACTTAGTTCCTTCTATCCTTCAAATTCAATGAGACAATTTATATTTGGAAACGTATTTGGTTAGTTAGTAAATTTACTGACATAGTTTGTTCCTTCCTTCCTTCCGTTCTTTGAATTCAGTGGAACCATTTACATAAAAATAGATTTATGCACAAACAATTTACACACAAATTTGTTATGCTTGTGTTTCTTGAATAAGGACCATTACCTTTACAGATAGAAAATAAATCAATCAATAAATAAAACTTTACCCATGAGGGAATGCATTCTGGTTGGTTAAGTTAGAAGCTGTTAAAGTTCATGCTTTTCATGTGCATGCTAAAAGATACAGTACACCATATATATATATACACACACAACCTGTTCAGTGAGCAGTGAACATGTGAACATCCTTTATTTTGATGACATCAGATGTATGCTTGTGGATTGACAGAAACAGACGTCCGACCACAAAAATGTTGCTTGGCTCAATTAAAAGACCCCCAGCAGAAATATGGTGGCTGTTGTACCGGACTGGAACCTCAGGAGACAAATTTAATTTAAGAAACTCAAGTCTTTTGGCGGGTGTTAAAAACACAACTGCCTATAGAACCCAGCAGACTATTAACCTCATTTAATACGATACCCCAACAAATCAAAGTCAGGATGTGAAACAAGTGGTCTTTATTAGAAAGAATGCAGCTGTACTGCACTGCAGACACTATTACATGCACTCCACTTTACAAGCCAACAGCACTATAAAGAGTCCTGCTAGCCAGTTAATCCTGTACCCTGGCGGATGTACGAAGGGGAAAGTAAAGGAGAGAGGGGGTGTGAAATATATGAACAAGACCATGAATCATTAGCCATAGCTAGCCACAATCACTGATTGTGTTAAAACTGTTGGCATGCTAACAATGAGCCTAGTGCGGTGCTTTGTGTTTTGCCTCTCTATCAAAAGTGTCTCTGATCCTTTATATACTGATTTTTCCTCTCAGACAGTGAAAAAGAGGAAAAGAACAAGATATATGCCATACCTTCTCTGTTCTGCTGAGGTCTTCATTCATTCAACATCATGAGAAATATCTGACAACATTAATATTAATAGAACCAAATTGGGTTTCATTTACAGGCCTGAAATGAATATAGGGAGGCTGTTAAAATGCGAAGATAGGAAATGCTGCTGGCACTGAAAATAGATTCAGCAATCCTTCATAGGCATGCAGGGCACCTTCAAGGTAGGATTTCAGCTTGTAGTTCCTTTGAGATTCAGATTTTGCACCAACCGTTTTAGTTATTGTGCTTTGTCCTGGCAAACATTGGATCTATAAAGCAAAGTCATTAAAAAACAACGTTTTTAATATTTTATCCCCCACAATGAGAACACCATGTACCTTTCATTGTGTTTTTCTGGGCTGTGTACAAGCAGAGTTGGATTTCACTCTGAATGGACAAACTAAAGTTTCTGGCCTGCAAGCACAGCTTCAGTGTTTATGGTAATAGAGCACAGTGTTCCAACTCAGCAACATTACACAGGTGTAAATGATGAATACCCAAAGAAATCCATATATATATAATGTATATAGGTGAAGCGAACAACATTGATCATCTTCTAACAAGGCAACATGTCAAGGTCTGGGTAGATTAGATGGTAAGTGAACAATTAGTTCTCGTAGTCAACGTGTTGAATGCAGGAGAAATGGGCAGGAGGAAAGACCTGATCGACTTTGACAAGGGACACATTTTTATTTGCCAGACGTGAGTACTTACCGATAGTTGTCTGAGGAGGGACAAACAACAAACCGGCGACAGGGTGTTGGGTACCCAATGCACATCTATGCATGAGGGCAAAGAAGGCTATCCCATCTGGTCCGAACCGACAGAAGGTCTACTGTGGCACAAGTCACAGAAAATTGTAATGATTGTTATGGGAGGAATGTGTAACAACACACAGTGCATCGCACCCTGCTGCGTATGGGGCTGCATAGCCGCAGACCGGTCAGAGTGCCCATGATGACCTCTGTCCACTGTCGAAAGCGCCAACGATGGGCACGCAAGCGTCAGAACTGGACCTAGGAGCAGTGGAAGAAGTTCACCTGGTCCGGTGAGTCCCGTTTTCTTTTACATCACGTGGATGGCTGTGTACATGTGCGCCGTATACCTGGGGAAGTGATGGCACCAGGATGCACTGTGGGAAAACGACAAGCTGGTGAAGGGAGTGTGATGCTCTGGGCAATGTTCTGCATTGGATCCAGCCATTCATGTGGACGTCAATTTGACACGTGCCACCTACCTAAACATCGTTTCAGACCAGGTGCACCCTTCATGGCAATGGTATTCTTTGATGGCAGTGGCCTCTTTCAGCAGGATAATGCGCCTTGCCACACTGCACACATTGTTAGGGTATGGTTTGAGGAACATGTTTAAGATGCAATAAAATTTTATTATAAACTATAAAATGTAAACTATAAAATCATTAAATTAATCATTAAATCACTAAATATATCAGTAAATGTCCCTTGTATTTTAGAATTATCTTTATGTTAATTTTTTCACAAGCTTCCTGCACGTCATCTTTCAAAATCAATTTCTTTGGACTTTCAGGTTAGTGAGTATAGTCGCCTTTTTCACTCCACAACTATTGTTAACTCTTGCAGATGAAGCCAACCAAAACATTCACAATCACTTAATCTGAACCCATATTGGCCTGTTTCATGTGACATCACTGTATGACCATGCCACCATGTTTGTGACCAAAATTCCATATTTCTTCATTGTGCTGTGCTGTGGGATGCGACAAAAGTCGGCTGAATTTTTATTTCTATTTATCTTATTATTTATTATCTTAAAAATGTGATACTGCTGTTTAATTACCAGAGCCAAAATGTAATTTTTCTTTCAATAAAGTTTTATTTTTTAAGTGACACAGCTTAATTTTGCCAAAGTCAAGCATCTTGTGCGTCTTTGTCAGTTATCTGTACACGTGTCAGTTATATTTATAACATCATCGATTTGGATACAATTAAACTGGAAATGCTTATAGGACAATGTTATTCATAACACCCAGACCATATAAAGGTATGTGATAATCGTAACACATTGTAATGAATGAAAAACAATATCATGTGAATATATAGTATAAATGTAATGTGTATATACTAATGTTGGTCAATAAACAACACATCATAAGATTATGAAGCACAGATTTTATTCACACCATCAGACTACAATGTAAACATATTTGTCATTTTCACTAATACACCTTGGTTGCTTTTTGTGTATTTTTCATGAGTTAAAAGCAGCTCTTACATTCACATAGACAGGATCACACAGACAGTTTGTAATACTGTGGCCAAACCAGAACAAAAAAAACAACACAAAGACATTTGTAACTTCTGAATGAGATGTTTACAGTGATGTGCTGCTGAGCGTGTGCACTTGCCGGTCACACAACAGACTTGGCGTCGTATGGAGATGAATCGCTGATAAAATATATATAAATGTCCTCCAAAATCAAATTTGGCAATATCTGTGCAGACCTCATACCTGAGTACACCTTTCCTTGGACTTGGCATGGATCAAAAGCATTTTTGAGGTTTTTCTTGATATCATTTTACGGGTGTTTTTCCATTCACCGCCATTGTTTCCTCCCAACAACGGTCACAAATATGGCAGCTGCGGGAAAAAATGTATGTCAAAGAAACAGGTCAATTGAAAATATAAGGGAAATGTTGGTAAATAAATGCTGTAAATAACAGTAACATTGGTTTAGGTGTGTGGACAATCCTTAACAGCACTGAGCCGTATGTTTGATTGGAAAAAGCACAGCATTTCTTGATTCTGTGAAAGAAAGTCATTATGGAAGAAGACACCTTACTTTGAAAGGTAATGCCCTCTGTTGTTGAGTGACGTGCCGATAGCCATAACCCTAAAAAAGAAAATTAAAAGACACAAAGCTTTTTTTTTTTTTTTTTTTGTTATGAACCAACCAAAAAAAAAAAAAAAAGAAAAACCAAAAGACAATGCTAAAATTTAAATGGAACTGAACTAGTGCTAAAATGAAATGTATTGATTTATTTAGTCATTTAATCATTTTATACTTTAATTGTTTATATATTTATTTAATTATTTAATTTTGAGATATTTGGCCCTCCATACATCAGATTTGATGTCACTAACAACAGCAGAGAAGATATTCAGTAAATAATTACTTTAATTTTGGTCTGCTCTGCCTCACACAAAGCTATCGAATGTCTTCAGAAGTCTTGGAATATATAGCACAAATCTTAAGGACTATTTTATGGCACTATGATAGTGTTCTATGTCAATTTGGGAGCTTGACAAGCATGGACACTATGAACTGTCATTGTATGGAAAGTGTTGCATGAAGATTTCTCATAATTTCTCCATTTGTGTTCCACTGAAAAGTAGCAGCATAAGGTGTGTAAATGCTGACAGAATTTGCATTTTGGGTCAAACGTTCCTTTAACATTAAAAGATAAACTGTGTGTTTTCTTGGCAATTTCAAATCCCATTCACGATCCTCTGATAAAAACATTTGTCTTCTATGTGTCCAAACCAGGTTCCTCACAGAGAATAATTTTTCTTGGCAGATTAACAAAACACTGCATGTGCACCAATCAGCTGGTCCCATGTAAAGCAGGTGTGCCACATCCTTTTCCTCCTTTTTCACAGGATGTCCATGTTTGGTCAGTGCCAGAGCCGCCAGCTGGTAAACATGGATTAGTCACCTCCACTAGCAGACATATGGGTACCATTTTATGGGTTTCTCTTTTATAATCATTTAATTACCTTATCATTACATTGTAATTACCATTCTATATTTTAACTCCATAACAAGATGATGTATCACATAGATAGTTGAGATCATCTAATGTTATGTTATGGGTCACCATTTATGTATTGTTATTATTATTATTATTATTATTATTATTATTTTTATTACATTTTCAGATTTTTAATCAATGTTTTGCCTTCTAGTGAATTTTGAAGTTCCTGCAGTGACAAATGTTGTATTTATTTATTTTTTTATTTTAAGTACGAATATTTAATCTATTCCATCATGCTATAGTACACTGCTGAAACTGCTTAAAACTCAAACTCATGTTAATTTAACATACATAAATATCCTACATATTAATATAAGTAAAATAGCTGCAATGTCCTGGCAGCCGTTTGTACAACAACAATAATGAAAACCAGTTTGTCTTTTGCTCCGCCTAGAGATAAAGGAATGTGCCACAGATGCTCGCCATCATAAAACATTAATTGAGCCAAATGTAATTGACTTCTCTCCTCTCAGTTGTTTAATTAAACTACCCTGGGCTATATGCTTTTATTAAATATGAGGAGCGATGACAGCTCTTTTAAATTTAGGTCTAAGCACTCGCCAAACATTTCTTCATCTCGCTGTGCACTCAAGACGTAAGGCAGTCACTTTCGATGTACTCCTCTTTTCTCCTTTAATCCCACGGCGGCTTTTATAGGCTTTGCCAACTGTAGAGAATCTGTGTGCACATCTCATCAGAGACAGACACCGGCTTCTTTATCTCCAGCCACTGAGCCAACAGTGTTGTTTACAAACCCCGCTGCTGTCAGCTTGAACACTTAATGAAAGTGAGGAAGATTTGAAGGCCATAGTCTCTTTCAACTGTGCTCTTTTACTGGTGCACAAGTGCTTGCCGCTTCCCCAAGTTTCACTCCCCGCTCGTGGCGAACACAAGCAGCTTCAGACAATGAGGTATCTGTCATCTCCGTTTGTTTGTGATAACGGGATAACTACACCTTTGTTTCGCCATCTCACTTTCTCACCGATGTTATAGAACTGTCGGCGGAGTTTTGTTTGAAGAGTTTGCAATGCGATATTGTTTATGTGTCACACACAATAAAAGTGTTTGCTTCTCTTTTTTTTTCTTTTTTTTTTTTTTTTTTTGTTTATGGGAAGACGATGCATAACATGTCCATGAACTTTTTTCTAATCTGCTTCAAGATTTTAGGGTAGATTTTATGAATATATAAGTGTATACCTTACACTTAGGGAAAGTGTATATCTTAGGTAATGTAACTGATCACCCTTTCTTGAATGTTATTAACTATTCTTTAATTTTGTTCTAACCGTTTACCAATTGGAAAGGAGGCAGCAGAACACTGGAACAGGATTGAAAAAAATACAGTTACTGCTCAGAACGAACCAAAATTAAAAACATTTAATTTTTAGTCTCTGGTCATTAATTGCAAAATAACCACCTTCGTGATGATAAAAGACTCATTCACTTGTATCAGGGTCCTGATCACCCTGTCAGGGTTTATTTTGCAATCAAGAATGTGTTTAAAGTATGATCAACAGAGTGTGTATTTTAAAAATGGAATTGAAATATCCTTTTTTTGTGTGTGTGTGTGTATGTGTGTGTATTGTTAAATGTTTTTTTTAAAGGATAAAACACATGCGATAAGGTCACTCCAGGCCATTGCTAAGGCATAGGGTAGGCTAGGGAAGGGCAAATGATAAGCACTGAGCAGCAGGATAAGAAATCAACAGTGACAGTGATAGACTTTACTTGATAGTATCAGCAAAACCACCATCATTGTCCTGGCAGATTGGAGGCCATCAGCCCATCTCTGGGTGCCGATCAGTGCTCAACCGGCAATGTTGACTCTGGCCCTGAAAGGAAGCTATGAGCTATAATCAGCGATATAGACCCATAAATAGAAATCCATTTTCCTGCCATGCAGGTTTAGCAGGGCGTGGGGAGGAAAGGCCCCTGTCAGATCTCTACTCTTGTTCTTAAGGTGAAAGCATTACAGACACACTTCTGAGGCTGGGCGACCACTGACACCACACAGAATGCAGCTTCTTGTGATCACACACCGTTTTAGAAAATACCATAAAACATATACTACATGGTCAGAAATATGTGGACAACTGAACACCACACCCACATGTGCTTTTTAAACATTTAATACCAACACAATGGGCATTAATATGGAGTTGGTGCTACTACAACAGCTTCCGCTGTTTAGGGAAAGCTTAGATGTTGGAACATGATTGCTTCTATTCAGACACAAGAGCATCAGCGAGGTCAGGTACTGATGATAGTCAATGGAGATTGGCTCGCATTTGGCGTTCCAGATCATCACAAAAGTGTTCATTGGGATTCAGGTCTGGACTTTGAACCTTGATTTGTGCATAAGGAAATTTTACACCCTGTTTTACTAAAAAAAATTGTCTGAGGAGATTGCATGGCTGTGTGCTTTATTTTATGAACCTGTTAGTGATATGGCTGAAATACCCAAACTAGAATGGGGTGCCCTCATACTTTTGATCATGTAGTGTAACAAAAGTTGTTTTTTTTTTTCTTCCCCCCCCCCCCAATGGGCTGAGATAAATAAATTATGAAAACAAACTGTAGATGTTTTTACAAGGCTTTGTTTTGAGTCTTTTTGCTGTAAAAAGGTGCTGACCCCTTTCTTTGGCATTTCCAGAGCCAGGCCACTGAAGTACAGCATTGCTTTTTCGTTGATCACCCTAATGAAAGCGTCTCTAGTTGAGCAAGCTCTGATGAATTATTGATCCTGGTGTTACTTCAAAATGCATCATGCAACACCATCTTGGCATTTCCTGCCACTGAATGTACACCAAGGTGACACTAATGTGTTCACATCGTTCGCAACTTGTTTACAAATAGGCCATTGCTGGCATCTACCTTTAAAAAACTGTGTCCAGGTTGTACACAACTCACTTGAAAGCTTTGAATAACAGGCTGGGTGTTGGTAAAGTGGCAAGGGTTTGCATCAAGTAAAAAAAAAAATATGAAAAGCACAGCTAGCATTCTCTCAGACAAATAAAGCAAAATGTGTTTTACAATGCCAAGGGAAAACACTGTTCAAATAACACCCATCCTAAAGAGGGGATCAGAAAAGAAAGAAAGAAAGTGCAGTTTGCAGTTCAAGCCTATGAGGCCATTCTTTCTCTTGTCCCAGGTGAGAGAGATGAAAAGATATGAACCTCAGGAACCAATTTGCTGAGTTTTGTTCAATAGACAGAAGCTGAGGTTCTTTCACTGGATGGAGTTGAACTGACTTCAGAGGAAGACAGTGCTCTCTTTGTCTGTCTTTCTGTTTAAAGCGAGACAGGCTCAGAGCAGAACTGTTAAAGTCCACACTAATCCACATAAGGGGCAGAGAGAGAACTCAATATTATCTGCCAGTTTAGTTCGTAGAAATGTGTTAGAGGTGTTTAATGTATAGTCAGAATTAAAGGCCTTCATATGGCATACAAAACATGTGCTGTATCAAAGCCTTTCAGAATGATGCTAGCATCACTTTTACTATTGCTCATATTTAGGGATCAGGATCTGAATAATCCCATAACCCCTAAAGAATTCAACTTTGACGTATAACTTATTTCAGTACAGTACCTCATACAGTACATCAAATTGTGTGGCCTGAGAGGTGTGCTACTATGTTTCTAAGCGATCAGACTTATGATTTTCATCAGGCAGATAAAACAGGATAAATATCCCAGGGACTGACACTGAAGAAGGGACCCGAGCCATATCTGTTGCAGCCTGGTCTTATAGAATCATGCAACTATACCTACATTTTTGCTAAATTATTTTTATGTGGCTTGTTGTACATATTGCTGCAGTTCCTGGTGAAAAAAACGCTAGAGGCGCTATAACAGCAATGGGCCTCATTCATGAAACTTTCATAAATATATGAGTAGATTCTGAGTAATTTGTGTGTAAAATGGACCTTCCTGAAAACTTTTTCGCTGGATTTACAAACGCTTCATACTCCCCAGGTTTGTTATAAAACGTTTTTTTATTTTTATTTTTTTTAAATTTTTTTTGCTGTCATATGACGCTCTTTTGTGAATCAAACAGTTCAAGAAGTCAATAAAAATGGTTTGACATGAGTGTAAAAAAAATTCAGTTCACGCCGGTAGGAGGATGTCCACCTCCATTAACCCTCTCTGGTTCAGTTCGCAGTGCATCGCCAGCATCATTTATTAAACTTCTCGGGTAAATCATGATGGTAACAGTAATATACTTTCAACTGGAAGAATCTTCAGAGAAATTAATAGAATGCCAGAAGAATATCTTTGACTGAAATGCTGTAAAATATTACAGATTTGCAAGCTACACAACAGTGTGCAGGCTTTTTCTATCCCCCCACCCCCACCCCCCTATATTGTGTATGCACCTGCCCGCCATGTGTTTATTTATGGATTTATCAGCATTAGCACTGTCCATATGTTATCAACTGAACACGACTTACCAATGCCTATTAAATTATGAAACCTAAATTATAGAGCTCATAAAAAAACAAACAAACAAAAAAAAAAACTGTCCAACCAGTCATGCTAGAAGACATTAATTTCTTCAGGCATTCATTTCTTCAAGAAAAATCAAGCACTTCTGCTGGAAAAACGATAAGCAGTAAGAGTTGGGTAAAAATTATACTTTGAAAAAATAAATTCAAGCAGTAAAGAAAAGTTTCTAAATAAGTACAGGCTATGGTCAGGTTTGGGAGGGTTACTTTTAAAATGTAGTCCACTACAGATTCCAAAATACATGCAGTAAAATGTAATTTATGTTAGAATGTATTCTGTTAGATTACACAAAGTCAATAAAGTAATCTAAATACATTAGATTACTTCTTCACCACTGGTAGATTTAACAAGTTAATAACAAGTGAAAAAAATAAATAAATCTGCCCGTACAGTAAGACAATATACACTTATATTTAAAATAAATTATCTGAAAAAAGCCTAAACCTCTTATGCAGTGTTGCTTATAAAACAACATCACTTTGACTGCTCGAATCTCTGCATGTTTGGCAGAGATCTCAGCCTGGATGACAGAACACCACCTGCAACTTAACCCAGCGAAGACTGAGCTCCTCATCTTTCCAGCCAACCCTGCTGTTGAACACAACATCACTGTTCAGCTGGGTTCAACTACAATAACACCTTCCAAAATGGTCAGAAATCTAGGGGTAACCATCAATAACCAATTCAGTTTCAGAGACCACATCTCAAAGACAGATCATGTAGATTTACACTCTAGAATATCAGGAAAATAAGACCCTTCCTCTTTGAACATGCCTCACAACTTCTTGTTCAGTCACTTGCCTTAACTAGACTGGACTACTGTAACGCTCTAATTGCAGGCCTCCCTGCATGTGCAGTTAGGCCCCTGCAAATGATCCAGAATGCAGCAGCACGTCTGGTCTTTAATGAACCAAAGAGAGTGCAATGTTACACCACTCTTTGTCTCTCTTCACTGGCTGCCGGATGATGCACTTTTCAAATTCAAGAGTCTGATGCTGGCATATAGAACAGTCACTGGGTCTTCTCCAGCATACCTAAAATCATTTCTGCAGAGCTATGATCCCACCAGAAGCCTAATGGAATGCTAATGGCTAATGAAGGCTAATGGCGGCTCCTTGTTGATCCAACAAAAAGAGGCACCAAAACACTTTCCCGGACTTTTGGTTTCACTGTATCACATTGGTGGAATGACCTTCCCAACTCCATCCGTGAAGCCAGGGGCGGACTGGCCATAGGGAGAACCGGGACTTTTCCCGAAGGGCCAGTCACGAAACTGGGCCGAATGGGCCGCGATAAGCTGAAATGGGCCGCCACGTTATGCAGCTTTTCCCCACCTCTCTAGAGCTGGGGAAGGGGACAAGGAGAGGGAAAAACAAAAAAACAAAAACAAGAGGAGAGGGAAAGGGCAAGGAGTGAGAGAAAAACAAACTTGCTGGACGGTTACATGCCGTCGCCTGGTCCTCGATCACTCCTCCACCCTCTGGTGGAACGACAGCCACTCCTCCACCGGTGGACCGGAGCAAGTCCTCTGACCCATGGTGGATGGAACGCCCCTCCGTGTTCTGGCGGCCGGTAAGGAGCCCCTCCGCCCCTGGCAGCGGCTCCACCTCTCCAGGCAGCCGGCAACGAGCCCCTCCTTCTTTCACAGACGGCGGACGTTCCTCCACGTCCAGAAGGCCAGCAGTGACTCGTCTGTCCCCTAGCGGATGGATGCAGCTGCTCCTTTGGGCAAACGGCAGTGGCGAGGACTCCACGACAGCACATCCCTCCTCCTTCCTGGGTTTTCGGCACCAATGTAACAGGGTTAAAAACAGGAAAGGAGGAGGCAGGAACTTGCTGAACAGTCAAAGTAATATTTTAATAAGAACTTAAACAAAAAGACACAAACACAAACACACACACGGCAGCTGTGTGTGGCCCTCTCTCTCTCTAACTGCCGCATCCTGCTGCACTTCACATCCCTCTCCTCGGCTGATTAGCCTGATTGGGGTCCGGGCGTGCGTAGTCACGGCCCGGCCCTGCCCACATCGTCCCACAACATATCCACCTTTTCATTCATAACAGTGTAAAAGCACCTTTCTAACATAAAAAAATATTTCACGGTAATTCAGTAATCAAAATACCTTTTGAATTAAATACTTTGATGTGTAACCCATCTTGAACTGCATTTGTGCTACAGGTATGAATGATACCTCAAATCATGTGGAAAGTTGAGGAGAGTTGATGCTATGTTTCAAAGAAACCAGACAAATTATTTTCACCTAGCAGACAATAAAACATGCTAAAAATCCCAGATTTTGCGAGATGAACCTCTGATGGAAGGTCTATTCATAGCGAGTCCATAAAATAATGAAACAAATAAACGATTTCACCCCTGTACAGTGGGCGGCGCTGTTGCTGTTTTACAAACATTTATACCAGCCTCCTGCCCACACAGTACTTTAGAGCTCCTTGGCCTGCAGCCTTCAGCTGTCGATGCTAGAGATTCATAGCCTATATTTAATACTGATAAAGCATTTATTTATCTAATTTGGCATAACTGTTACATTATGTTCTTTCCATGGTGTTGATGCATTTTGAGGCATATATAATCTGTTTATTTTATGCGAGTGAGATGAGCGCTGTTGCATATTTATTTGCTCCAGTATTTTGCTACGAGTATATTCCAAACAGACTCCTGAACCCAGCCTCTATTTATAATGCCTGGATTAATGCCTGGGTAATATAACACAAGATACAATGCTATGAATACATGTAGAATAATGTAAATTAGAATAGCATTATAGTATAAAACAGGATGCATAAAATTAAGAAATAAGGTAAAAAGAAAACTGGCTCACAATTTAATTTTTTGTATTTATTTATTTATTTTTATTTCAATTATTGCAATACTTTGTTATATTGTCCTTGCAATAAAAATAGTAGTGTGATTCTGCAATTAGTTTGTCTGCAGTAAAACACTGCATGTAACATCTTTTTTATGGAATATTTTACTACAAGCTTGGAGCACACAAACTGCCAAACTTCACTTTTTTTTTCTCATGGCTATTTTTAATGCCATGAGAATATAACAGGCACAGTGATATACATATTAAATAATGTACATTAAGACAAAAAACATAAGCAGACTTTCAAAAACAAACTGGCTTTGTATTTGCAGAACGAAGGGTTCATGACCCTAACTGCAACTATTTTTTAAGTGTATCATTTTTGGGGTGTGTATCAGCTGCACTTCCAATGCTGGTGTTTGCCAGTTAATTAGCACCACCATCGTGCTGGATTGAGCAGTTGCAGTGACTCTGAAACAATGGCAAAAAGCTCTTGTCTCATTGGTCAGTCAGTTTTCATTGCAGTCCGAAGGAAAAAATAATTGGACCACTCTCTGTAAAAAACAACTTGTGATTGTAGGTGGACAATTTTTCAGACTCTGTATTAATAGTGCCATCGGAATCCATTGTTTCCATTGAAAAGCTTGTTCGGAACAAACAGTCGCACTGAAAAAAATTGACTTGGTGTGAACAGGCCTTTACATTGAAAAAGGGACCAAAGCCATATCTAGAGATCAGAATATCATAGAGGCTTTTTTGATTTGGGCAATGAAGCAACAAACGAGAAAACCCTAGCAACAACCTAGAAACAACCCAGAACATCCTAGCAACACCCTAGCAACCACCCAGAACATGCTTGCACCACTGATACATATTTTTAGCACTGGATTGCTGACACAACAGTAAACTGCTAGAAGCTGCCAGAAGTGTTTGAGCGGCCATATTGGTTTTCCCCCGACTGCCATAGAGCCTCAATAACTGACAGCAAAAACCGCCCCTGTTTCACCATCTCCAACCTCCGCATATGATATACAGTGACAATCGTGATAAAATTTTAATTTGCTCATTATGTATAACATTTGTTACAAGAGAGAAGCTATACGTGGATCACAATGTCAGAGCATCCACCTGCCACCGTATCAGCACAGCACAACATTCAACAAGGGATGTGGCAAAACTGTCAACAAGTTGTTCTGTAAGTAGGACAAGCTGCAATGTTTGGTTGTTATAGGGTGACAACACATCCTTTTCAATGGACATCCTCTTTTTTGGACCTTAAAAAAGTTGAGCTGGGATTTCTAAATCACCTAATGCCTGGGATTCGCCTTTTTTTCATATTGACATGCAACGTTCGCACTCAATCACCATGCGCTACACGGACGGATTTAACCGTTGCGCACCTTCTCTGTGTTTACATCAGCGTCTCCCTCTGAATGTGTTTTCATGCGCACCTTCACCAGAACGTCGACGGTGGAGAGAATATTTGATATCATAAGCAAATGTTTACTGCTAAATGACATAAAAGAAAAATACAAAATCATACAGAGACAAATTTGAAATAAATAAATAACTTTAAAAGAAGAACAGCACTAACACAGTTTTGTGTGGTAATCTGTTACTCAAAATGAATTGATACCATGCATCGCGAACACACACACACTGTTGAAAAATCTATCGATTTACTCTGATCATCATCAGTAGCGATTCAATTACTCCTGAACCTATAACCATAATGCATGGCAATGGGAGGCTATATTTTCAGACCAATATTTATTTGTAATGATGCCAGTGGTCTGAATGCAGGGAATGCTGCACACATGAGGAGAAAGAGCCATTTAGTGGCTATTGACAGGCCTGTGATTTATTAATGCACAGCTACTTGAAAGTCACATCCATCTCATGGCAGCCGTCCAAATGCACGGGCAGCTATTTACAGTATTGTTGTTGGGGTGCAAAATCTATTCCACTATCCTTTTAAATGGTAAAATGCCTGCTGTCATCTCTTCCCAAGCTTAGCTCAGTCGCCTAACAGAACCCACCTTAAACAGCGTTTGTGGTGCCGACTTTAAATTACCTTCGATTGAGCATTTTGATGAAGCCCCGTGCTTCTTCACATACTGGTGGAGCGGCAGTCATCAGTTGAGCACATTTTCATGATTGACTGAAGGGGGGTGAGGAGAGACTGGCTGAAGTCAATACCTCTGAGAATTGGATTGTGAAACTTAGATGTATAGTAACAGATGGCAAACCATGCAGAAATCAAAAATAGTTTTTGTTTTCCTTTGATTTAGAACTGGTAATACTAGACTCTAACAGTGCCAGGCGACTGACTGGATTGTCCTGAACACACTGACAAAAGCAAATTGGATCTTTCTCTTTTCCTTGGAATGCAACCAAACATTGAATATCCTGCTACCTGTCCGTTTTGATGTGCTAGACCATTAAAAAGAAAGAGAGAAAAGACTTTTTGAGACTATGCCAAAATACTTCTGAACCATCAGTCAAAACCTGGAGAAAAGTGTGTTTTGCTTTGTACTGCAGTCTAATTGCTGTGCTGTTTGAATTGGAGTCACCCATAGGTTATTCCTTCCATGCAGTACATTTTAATGTCACCATCATATGTGGATAACTATATAGGATAGATATTAAATTCACAATTTTTAAAGATGGAAATAATAATAGTTAGTTTTCTTTTAACACAGTTCAATTTCATTGCTTTGGGATGAGCATGGGTTGCCAATTTTTGCAATTTTATGGCAATTTATTAAGAAATATTTCAGGTGTTTCTTTCTTTTTTTCTTTTCTTTTCTTTTTTTTTTGGTACTCTTTTTCTAATTAAAATGTTTTCTTTGCAGTATTGTTTTAATGGGTGATCAATATATACGTTTTTTTTTTTTTTTTTTTTTAATCCTGTGATATTCTGTGGTATTAGTTGGTCTGTATTGCTCTAAAAACTTCCATCTTGTTTGATAAAATTACTTAAATCAGTACTATATGATACAAATAAATATAAAATGAGCCACACATAATAATGTCTTTGCATAACAGAAATGACCCCCATATTCCAGTGTTTTCTGACCCCCTCGCTTGAGCTGTCTGTGGGTAATATCAGAAGCGAGGACCGTCCTGACCCCCAGATGAGCTCATCAGATGAAATGAACTTGTTCAGTGAGCTGTAGAAGACAAAGCAGACTGTAGTGGAAATTAATCGTGAGTACTGAGCATGTGCATTGGGCTCAGCCATCAGCTTGACCCTGAGATCCTTCCGTAAATGAAAGTCATCACTTCACATCACTCGCATCCTTTAATGCACATAACTATAAAGTGTGTGATCGAAGCATGCACAGTACCTGTGTTTAATGATTTGTGTGTTGTGTTTTATAAATAGGTCATTTTAAATTTTACGTACACCTTGTGACACGGCAGTTGTGTGTAAAGGAGTGAGTATACGTCGCCTGACACAATGCTCTAAACTGATTCGTCTTCTCTAGGTCATAAACGACAGTATACCAGACAAACTGTATGTGTATATGTACATTAAATAAAATGTGTTTATGAATACCCAAGCATCCCCCACTATTCACATATTCCAGTTATTGATTTTTTATATATCTTGTATGCATTCCTTAAAGGAATGTTCTGCACTCAATACAAATTTAGCTTTAATGTCATTGTTGATTGCCACAGAAAAGAATTTGGACTTGTCCCTTTTTTAAGCAAATATCATGGATACTCTAAGACACTTATTATTGAAGAACACAGGGCCAGACAACAAACCTTGCTTGTATATCCTATAACGTTCACATGAATTGTCCAAGGATACCAGAAAGCTACTGTTTACATGGAGCAATCTCCACTTTACAGGAATTACAGTACATCGGTAACGCATAACCAGAAGTTCATCCACCTAGAAAAATAACCTAAAAAGAACAATTTCGACTAACCTACAACTCAAATAATAAGCAAGCTTTTATTATTATTATTATTATTTTCTTTTTATTTAAGTTTAAAACTGAGAGACGAGAAAATAATAGTTTCAGTGGTCATAGAAATTACACCACAAATGCCACTGATTAACTTGTACTAAACCCAGATCATTCCTTGAAGAGGCATTTTAAAGAGACACCAAAGGTTTAAAGTAGGGCTGTCTATTGTTAAAACATTTTAATCAAATGAATCACATGACATGCTAATTAATGAATCAAATTAATCGCAAATATCATTATTTGCTGAGAAAACCCCCAAAATAATGATACTTTTATATAAATATAATTATTTATAATTATCATAATTATATAATGCATTATATTCCAATCTGAATATCTGATTTTATATATATTTTATATACAGGGTTGGGAGGGTTACTTTTGAAATGTATTCCACTACAGATTACAGAATAAATGCTGTAAAATGTCATTTGTAATGTATTCCGTTAGATTTCGTAAGGTCAGTAACGTATCCTAAATACTTTGGATTACTTCTTCAGCACTGGTAGATTTTTTCACTTGTTTTGACTATAAAAACTCAGTACAGTGCCAGTACAGTAAGACAAAATACACGTTAAAAATACTTTTTCTGAAAAACCTAAATATCTTATGCAGTGTTGTTTCTAAAACAAAATAAATCAAACTGATCTTGTTTTAAGGATTTTTAGATATTTTTACAGGAAAACAATACAAAAATGATTATCAAGAATATGATTTTTGCCCTGATATCAAAGGACTTACTAGAAAAAAAAAAAAAGAAATTATGATCCAACGTGAATTTTCTTGATAAAAAAATCCGATCGTGCCTGGTAATGTAAATATGCATGTAAAATGGCTAGAAATAGCATTTTAGCTTAGCGTAAAGCTGACAATTTACACAAGGTTTATTTCTATTTCTTCTGCTCCAAACTTACTTCAAACGTACTTCTCTGTCTGCTCGTATGAATGTAACACATCATAAGAAAGTGTTTCACCGCTGTTCAAATGCACTTTGGATCGCATCATTTATATGTATACATTTTTCCATCTGAAAGGACTAAATATTAAATGAAACAAATGACAATAAAATGCAAAGTAATCTCTTCAGTAATCAAAATACTTTTTGAATGTAACTGTATTCTAATTACCAATGATTTAAACTGTAACTGTAGTGGAATATAGTTACTTATATTTTGTATTTAAAATACATAATCCCATTACATGTATTCCATTACTCCCCAAACCTGTTTATATACATATCCTTATTAGACCCAAGCATGACAGCTGTGTGCATTTTTCTTTTCCCTTTTTGATTTTGTAAATAGTAGCACCTAATAAACAAGCAAAACATAATAATAATAATAATAAAACAGTTCTAGAGCAAATGGTTTTCTAAAAATTGATGTCCACATATGTGGATAGCAGGACTATGTTGTGAAATTTTAATAAAACCAAGCTATAGAAAGTCAGATTTGTTTTTATCAAATTGTTTATTATGTTTCCAGGAGTGTTGGTTATTCATGTTTTTAAGATGTTACAGACATTACAGCTGATTTTCTGTAAAGCTGCTTTAGAACAATGTGTATTGGGAACAGCACACACACACACACACACACACACACACAAAAAAAAAAAAAAAAAAAAAAAAAAATCTATACAAATACAAATTTTTGACTTGATTTGACTTTGTTATAATGTTTTTTGATTTTTCTACTTTGGCAACAAAATCTCAACATTCTCTTTGCACTGTTAAACAGACAAGTGATAGCCAGTGCTGAAGCATTTTTCCAATCAGAAATTAGCATAAATAATTATGATTCAAAGTAATGGCAAGCATCATCCAATCACTGCCAACTATGTTAAAATAAAAATGTACATTATAAACTCTGAATTTATGTACTTATTACCATTGTCTCATGTCTGCCAAACATGTTGAGTTGTCCAAGCATCATCTGCAGATTGAAATTGGATTGAATTCACTTGGCTTCATAGGAAATCTATTTGATGCTCCCTTGCTCCCTGTTTAGTGAATGACTTGACCTCCAGTATGCTGTGTGTCTGCACTTGTCTCAGATCAGTTTGAAATGCACCATATTTTCATCCTAACTCCATATAAAGCCTTTGAAAGCCTTTTTTTTTTTTTTTTCTGTCAATGTGAAAATGCACAGTATATATAGGATGTTATGCTATTGTACATATTAGTGTACATTGTGTTTATCTTTGTGGCATTTCGCAATAAATCGCTCAAATTTAAAAAAGTGTCATATCGGATGAAACTAAAGACTCTAATTGTTAAACTCAAACAGGTTTTAAAGTAAAAACGTAATTAGGTTTCTTACCAGATGTAGTTTTGTTGCCGTTTCTACCAAAGACAAATTCCGCTGTGATCCGCACCATGTTGTTTTGTCACATGACTTGAAAGTTTAACCCTTTGCTGACAGCACAGAGTCTCCTGAACTGAGATCAGTCAGTTTCGTATAGCAAAGCCAAAATACAATGTCCACACATGTATGTGGGGTCGCAAGAGGATATATATATATATATATATACACTGGTGGCCAAAAGTTTGGAAAAAGTTGCAGATTTTGCTGTTTCGGAAGGAAATTGGTACTTTAATTCACCAATACTTTATTCCAAACTTTTGGCCACCAGTGTGTGTGTGTGTGTGTGTGTGTGTGTGTGTGTGTGTGTGTGTGTATATATATATATATATATATATATATATATATATATATATACAGTACATACATACTGTAGATAGATAGATAGATAGATGTTCAGGTTGAAGTATATTGCATTTTTGTTGCAGATGAGTAAATCATTCATAACACAATACAAAAAGTGGCTTTACAAGTCAATATATTGTTTGTTTTATTCCCATACCATTGAACGTAAGCCTACAGTCAACAGCAATCCATTAAGCAATTGAGATTGTCAATCTCTCCTGTTTTTACTGCGTTATTTTTAATTGTATGTGTATCAAACAGACGCTTTTGGAGCATCTCGCTGGTTTTCAGTGTTAGTTCAGCGATAGTACAGACATACTTAGGGCCTACATTTATTATGGAATTTATGTATGGTGAGGAGGCATAATTAAGTATGTTAATTGTTTTAATGTGTTATTTTTTATATAATCAAACCCATTAAATTAACACATTACATTGATAGCCCTAGTTTAAAGGTTTAAATATAAGTATAATATAATTGACTAATTATCTTGTATGTTATACATTTATATTTCTTCCAGTTACACTATATTGCCAAAAGTATTTGCTATCTGCCTTTAGACGCATATGAACTTAAGTGACATCCCATTCTTAATCCATAGGGTTTAATATGAAGGCCCACCCTTTGCAGCTATAACAGCTTCAACTCTTCTGGGAAGGCTTTCCGCAAGGTTTAGGAGTGTGTTTATGGGAATTTTTGACCATTCTTCCAGAAGCGCATTTGTGAGGTCAGACACTGATGTTGGACGAGAAGGCCTGGCTCGCAGTCTTCGCTCTAATTCATCCCAAAGGTGCTCAATCGGGTTGAGGTCAGGACTCTGTGCAGGCCAGTCAAGTTCCTCCACACCAAACTCGCTCATCCATGTCTTTATGGACCTTGCTTCGTGCACTGGTGCGCAGTCATGTTGGAACAGGAAGGGGCCATCCCCAAACTGTTCCCACAAAGTTGGGAGCATGGAATTGTCCAAAATCTCTTGGTATGCTGAAGCATTCAGAGTTCCTTTCACTGGAACTAAGGGGCCAAGCCCAGCTCTTGAAAAACAACCCCACATCATAATCCCCCCTCCACCAAACTTCACAGTTGGCACAATGCAGTCAGACAAGTACCGTTCTCCTGGCAACCGCCAAACCCAGACTCGTCCATCAGATTGCCAGATGGAGAAGCGTGATTCATCACTCCAGAGAATGCGTCTCCACTGCTCTAGAGTCCAGTGGCGGCGTGCTTTACACCACTGCATCCGACGCTTTGCATTGCACTTGGTGATGTATGGCTTGGATGCAGCTGCTCGGCCATGGAAACCCATTCCATGAAGCTCTCTACGCACTGTTCTTGAGCTAATCTGAAGGCCACATGAACTTTGGAGGTCTGTAGCGATTGACTCTGCAGAAAGTTGGCGACCTCTGCGTTGACTGTGGAATATATAGTAGCGAGGAAATTTCACGACTGGACTTGTTACACAGGTGGCATCCTATCACAGTACCACGCTGGAATTCACTGAGCTCCTGAGAGCGGCCCATTCTTTCACAAATGTTTGTAGAAGCAGTCTGCATGCCTAGGTGCTTCATTTTATACACCTGTGGCCATGGAAGTGATTGGAACACCTGAATTCAATTATTTGGATGGGTGAGCGAATACTTTTGGCAATATAGTGTATATATTGTATATAGTGTCATTGTTAAACCGACATTAAGATTCCTCAAACACTTTCATCATACCTTCAGATGAATGCTTGGGCAGTTTATTTGCCCTAGGCATCTTCTGTAAATGCTGAGCATTTATTTTATATTTTTCTTTCTGTCCTAGAAAATGTAGACACACATTGGGCCATATCCCCATCTAAACTTAAGTTCTGTATCATTCTTTATGGTTGCCTTTCCAGAGGTTTCTTGGGTTGGCAGTGCACCAGCTAAGTTAATGTTATTATCCTTGACTGAAATGGAGTTTACGGTCCTTTATGCTAAAAGCCATATATTATGTAGCAGGCAAGGCATGTTGCTTTGTCAAGTTCTTTATTCAAACTTTCAGGATATGGAAAGTCAAGCTATTTGTATGAAGTTTGATAGGCAAGTGAAAGAGAATGGGAAATGATCTCATTATATTCTGGCTTCACACAACCTTGACCATATGATTTAGTCGGTGCGGTGAATACAGAGGAGGAATACTTTTTGAGTCATTGTATTCGGATGCATTTGAGTGTGCAGGACTAATGCCTTGGAAAGCAGAGTAGGCCGTAGAAACGCTCCAATAGCACTGGCTGACTGGATTTGCTTGAAACGGATGTATACGCTTTGTGCACAACTTTGCAACGTTACTTTGGAGAGGAAATTTTTAATCTCACAGCAGAAAACTTTGAATACATAAGCTCTCTGCATTTCTCTTCTTGTCTTTGCGTAGATTAGGCTATTGTGTTTGTGAGTGCAGAGGAATCTGCCGTGGCTTTTCTTTTCTGAACACTCGTTTACACTGGAACACCAATTTGACACAACATCTCAAACAGAAAACTAGTAAACTAACAACAGAGTTCTGTAGTTTATATCCCTACATAATTAGATCCTTGGAATTTCTCCAGCTTTTCAAGTAAATATTTTTGGTGTCATGGTGACCCAAATTATTTGAAAATGTAATTTCAGTTACAGGCAAATTTTGCAGAAGTTTAAAAGTAATCATATATTAACCAGATTTTGTTTTCTTTTTTTCCCCTTTTTTTTCTTTTTAATTAGTATGTTTTAATACATGTATTAATTATGAAGCTCTTCATATATTTATGGCAAGCATCACTATTAATACTGCTGACTGAAACAAATCCCTAACCTGAAGTATTATACTTTGGGATAAGTTACGCTCTGTGTGTGCTGCAGACATAATTTATACATCAAATTGTGTGGCTTGTTGAGGAGAGGTGTTTAGAAGGCACATATGTAACAACTTTTGTCGCTAAATGTACTTAAGGTCTTTAATGTAATAATAACTGTTGGTCCTAAATCTAATAAAGGCACTAAATGTAATGGCAACACTTCACAATAAGGTTTAATTTGTTATTATTAGTTAACAGCATTAGTTAACATGGATTAACCATTAACAATACTTTTACAAAAAAAATAAATAAAAAAAAAATAATAATCTTGGTTAATGTCAATTTCAACATATAGTAATGCATTTTTAAAATCAAAATTTGAATATGCTAACATTAGTTAATGCACTATGAAGTAACATAAACAATTGTATTTTTATTCACTAGCATTAACAAAGCTTAATAAATTATGTAAAATATATATAATTAATTTTTGTTCATGATACCTAATGCTAATGATTACGAATGGAACCTTATTGTAAAGCGTTACCAATAAATATTGTTCCTAAATGCAATGAGAGCCCTAAATGTGATAACATTTGTTCCTAAATGTACTAAAGGCCCTAACTATAATATTAGTTGGTCCTAATGTGGGCCACATGTAGTAAAATATAATAATATGTGGTGCATAGAGGATTCAAAATGTAAATGTAATAGAGGATTCAAAATGTAAAATTGTAATACAATTTAGGACCAAATGTGTTTGGAGCCTTTATTACATTTACAACAAACAGTCATTACATTTAGACCTCTCAATTATATTTATGACCAAAAGTATTTGCATTTATTGCCTTTATTACATTTAGGACCAAATTTTATTACAGTATATTTAGGACCAAATGTTCTAATATTTAGGTCCATTTATTACATTCGTGCCCTTAACAAGGTGTGCTATTACTTTTTCAGATGTATGATTTTTGCCTGGCAGGCAATATATTGGGCAAATAGATCCCATAGACTTGCATTAAGGGACCCAAGCCATATCTATGTACAGAAATATCATATAGACTTGGGGCTTGGCTCTTTTGACTTTAGCCAATAAGAAACCACCTAGCAACAACCCAGATCATCCTAGCAACCTCATAGCAACTACAATACCTTTGCCATGAGTTTTGCATGGGCAAGCACCACTTATGTTTTCAAAATTTAAAAATATAATTTTCTGCATGTTTTTGCAATATACAGCAGCTCTCAAGTCACGCAATCGCATGGATCAATGTGTCTTTGCTTTGCTCCATGCGGCTATGTGTACAATTGCGCTAAAAAAAACTGGGTTATGCCAAATCTGTCTGGTTGTTTGTCATCCACACATTTGTGGAAGTGCTTTCAGAGATTGAAGATTATCTCCCCCTTCAGTGGGCAGGACTTTGTTTGCAGCTCGCTTCATGAGTTATTCACTGGCAAAATAAATTATTAGAGTTAAGGAACACAATGCATTTTGTTCTGGGCAAACCGTTGCTTTTAAAAATAGAAATTATTAATTTTTTCTTCTCTCTAGGGACTCTTACCTTGACCGCCCACATACTAATTGGCTCTGTTGGTTTAAAGCTTTCTGTTTGTTAACAAAGGACTGTTAGTGGATCTGTACTGAGACTTACTGACTCTTCAGAATGATGTCTGGATGAATATTGGGTCACACTTTATATTAGGTGGCCTTAACTACTATGTACTAACATTAAATACATACAAGACTATGTATTCACTGTGTAACTACATAAAAAAAATATCCACATTTGCTGCTAATGAGGTTGAGGTACGGGTAGGGTTAGGGTTAGGAGTAAGGTTAGGGTTAGGATAAGGGGTTAGGGTTTCGTTTTGGGGTAAGTGTTGGGTTAGGGCTAAAGTTAACAGTGTAACTACAAATGTAATTAAATGCAAATATTTTAAATGTAATTACAATGCAGCAACAATGGTTAAGTACATAGTAGTTAAGGCCACCTAATAAAAAGTGGGTCCATATTGCATTTAATACTGGTTTTGGTGGACCGAATTTCACTGATTGCACTGACTTGTTGCTGATTTCATTCCTACATGAGAAAATAATTGCTACATGAGGAAACTAGACTAGAAAAAAAAAAAAAAAAAAAAAAAAAATCAACTAAAAGTTAGAAACACAGTACATGGATGAAGCTCATTAAACATGTAAAAAAGAATGTTTAGGTCATATTTCAATCTAAAATCAAAAGAAAGAAATAAGAAATCACATTTTGAATAAAGTAAATGAAGCCTTTCTGATTACAGTAATAATAATAAAATAAAAACAAATACAGTACAGTTCTCAGTTAAGTAATAAAAAATAAAATTAATTTAAAGAAGCATTTTATTTACTGTAAATTGTATTTATATATCATGATGATATTTGTTGTGCTTTATAATAATACTACTAATAAAACTGTATTACAGTAATGAGAATCACCACTGAGAATAATGACAATTACAAACAATATATACAGTATATACAAGTAAAACATCCAGACACATTACAGCGTGCTACTGATTAAAAATAAATGAATAAATATATACATAAAATAAATAAATAAAATAAATAAATAAAAAACATGTTGAGCTACACATCAATCAATCAATCAATCAATGTTTATTTATATAGCACATTTAAAAACAACCGAGGTTGACCAAAGTGCTGCACAATATATAAAAAGACAACAATCAAGACATGTAATAACAATAAACAATAAACTTACAAAGATTAAAAGTAAAATGGACAACGAATGTT
This sequence comes from Myxocyprinus asiaticus, assembly GCF_019703515.2. NCBI lineage: Eukaryota > Metazoa > Chordata > Actinopteri > Cypriniformes > Catostomidae > Myxocyprinus > Myxocyprinus asiaticus. The sequence goes on from NC_059359.1 coordinate 40,187,841, forward strand.
AAAAGCTAAGGAAAATAGATACGTTTTAAGTTTAGTTTTAAAAGCCAAGATTGTTGAGGCAGTTCTAATACAGTATGTGCCGGAAGACTGTTCCATAGCTTATGTCCAACAACAGCAAAGGCACGATCACCACTACACATACTGCATGCACATACATAATATACACATAATCTAGACATATGTATCTTCTCAGCCACTTTTTAAATCTAAATAGACACACAACACATAATTTCAGTAGTACATAATTTTCTACATAATCTCACACCCATCATACAGTTCATGTGTTACACTTACTATAGTTTACTTCCACATTGCTGCCTCATCAAATAATATTGTCAAATGTAAATCATGTCAATCACTGTAACATCAGTGCCACCTTCAGTAAGAAATAACATGTATAATATGTATGTGTACACACATATATGGAATACTAATAATTCACCATTTCCACACAGAAAATCAACATGAAATACTAGTCATTTGTATGAATATAGTACTCATTAGTCTTGTAATATACACTATCGGTCAAAAGTTTTGAAACACTTACTCATTCTTTATTATATATATATATATATATATATATATATATATATATATATATATATATATATATATATATTTTTTTTTTTTATTTAAAAATAAAAAAAAAAAATATATATATATATATATATATATATATATATATATATATATATATATATATATATTTTTTTTTTTTTTTTTAATTTATTTATTTATTTATTTTTCTTCACATTTTAGAATAATTGTAAAGTCATTAAAACTATGGAATAACATAAATGGAACTATGGGAATTATATTGTGACTAAACAAAATCCAAAATAAATCAAAACTATGTTATATTTTAGCATCTTCAAAGTAGTCACCCTTTGCCTAGAATTTGCAGACATGTACTCTTGACATTTTCTCAACCAACTTCTTGAGGTATCACCCTGGGATGCTTTTTAAACAGTATTGAAGGAATTTCCATCTATGTTGGGCACTTATTGGCTGCTTTTCTTTATTATTTGGTCCAAGTCATCAATTTCAAAAACTTTTTTTTTTTTTTTTTAAATAAAATTTTAGCTTTATAATGAAATAAATTAATATGGTGGCACAATTATAAATTATAGTTATAATTATACTATAGTTATATAATTATAGTTTCTACAAAACTAATTTCAAACATTTAAGCATACGTCTTCAGATCAAAAGATTTTTAAGATCATGAGAAACATTTCAGTCAAGTGTTTCAAAACTTTTGACCGGTAGTGTGTGTGTGTATATATATATATATATATATATACTGTATATATATTAAATTATATATCTAGGGTTTTGAATGACCCTATACACTTTTGGTAACTAAGCAGTTAGAAAAACAACTTTTGCATTTGCCTTTTTTGTTTTTTGTTTTGTTTTTTGTTACACTATTCAGAAGTGAAAGTTTGAGGAATACTAAAGAGGTGTGGGCATAACTAAAAAAAAAAAAAAAAATAAAAAAAAAAAGATGAGGTGCAGGGGGTGGAACGAGGTCACTCGTCACTAAAGACCTGAGGTATGCATTAAAGGGTTAATTAATAATAATAAATGCACAATTTACTATCATAAAATAACAAAGACTTGGTATGATGTATTTCTTAACAGAATACTGGATGTGAAATGGACCACAACAGAAGAAATTAGCAATGAATTAACTTTAAAATTAGCGTTTTGCAGTTGCTATGGTATATAAAAACTTATGAATACAGATCTATCCTAATAGATTCTGTTTTACAAAGATAGTATTGCTGTGTCCCTTAAAACACATGGCTTGATTCATGTGGCGCTATTGTACTCCTGCATTTCATTACTTAAACAATGGTGTGTAATGTGTTATTTGTAATATGATGGAGCATTCACGTTCTTTGTAATTCCCCATTTGATGGCAAGGCTTACAGCAATTATGATGTCTAATATACGGATTGAGTGTACAAACTCAGATGAGTCAGAAACACAGAAGTTGGGGTGCATGGTGCTGGGTTTGAATGTTGATGATGCCTGTCTTGAAGTCTCACAGGGAACAAGGACGTAATGTGCTGATCGTTGCCTCACGCTGATAAGCAAAAATGTTTCCAGAGCGTAAAGAACCTAGTGGTGTGCATGAGGGATAAACCCTAATCTGTCGCCACACACTGAACTTGACTCATTAATATTTGCATTGGAAATCAGGTGGAAGTTCTCCTAAGCTCCCTGTTAAGGCCTCATGTATGTGAAAAGGTCTCCCCATTCATTTGAATATGACCGCCCCTGCAAAGAGAAAAAGGTACTAGGCAGAAAATAAGATGCTGAAAGATGAATATTAAAAGAAAAAGGGGAAGGGGGGTGGGGGAATAATAAATAATAATACAAATAAATAAATAAATAAATAAATAGGAAAAAAAAATAATATATATATATATATATATATATATATATATATATATATATATATATATATATATTGAAAAGTTACATTTTGGAAGAAGTGATTAAAGGAGCCGTCTCCAGCCATGTTGTCTATATAATGAGAGAGGTTTGAAGTGATTGGTGTGGATAGATTAAGGGTTATTGAAATGAATCCGCTGGTCTGAAATGGAATTGAAGAGTTCCATATGGGATTATACTCATAAAGTAATAGAGATCAAAAGAAAGTTGGTGGCAGAGGGTTTCCTCAATCTATAATCCTTCAAGCAATATTGATGCATATTTGACTGTGTGCACATGTCCAATTTAACATTTGGTCGCACATTCACCCATATCCTCAGTAAAGGAAATTTTTGAGAAATTCGAGACATGCTGATGTTATTATTATTTATATTATTTTTTAATGAATAATAAACCAGTGCATAAAGTAAAATGAACTGTAGGTTTGTTATTGAAATAATAAATAAATAAATAACTCTGCATATAAATGTGAACCTTATTTATTTTCTATCATTTTTGTTTTTGTTTTTTAAACCTAGAAATAAACAATACGTTTATGGATTTAATATAATAATAATAATAATAATAATAATAGTAAAAATAATAATAATAAAGTTAAATAATAAGTTACATTTCAAATGAATAAATATTTCAATTCTAAATAAGTTGCTATTGGTAACCAATCATTTGTAAGCATACCAGCTTGAGTCAAGAAATTATTAAATTAAACTTTTCATTCAATCGCTTATGCAGTTTCTAAAGAAAAAAAAAATCTAAATTTAATGCAAATTCATGCAAAATAGAAGTATATTATTTAAACTTTAGGGCTCTGTTGTAAATGTCATGACTTTTTAAATTGTAAATATGAATATTTGATGTTGTCTCTAATAAAAGTCACATGTTTGGCTATCGGACTACTTAACTGACATTGGTGATCTGCTCTGTGTAATATTTAGGTTCAAGGGCAGATACATAACACTCACTCTGTAAAGAGTGTGTATATTTCTAAACAGCCATCCTAACATAATTGTATATTTTCTTTGTTGCGTGCGTCATCACTAGCTTGAGTCATGCAGTTTCTGATGATGCTGAGACTGGGTGACAGTAATTACATTGCTTGTCTGGATAACACAAAGTTCAATAGTACCTAATTTTATGTTAATTCATGCACACTGTAACACTGTGTCAATGAACACAGAACACAATGAATTGGCACTTATGGCACTTATGACAGAATGCCCTACATGGAACTATCTGCATGAGCTGAGAAGTCATTTAGAGCAGATTTTGTAATTACAGAAATGCATAAAATTGTGTGAAATCGTGCAGATAATCTGCTAAACCTCCTAACATGAAAAGATAATTGCTGTAGAAATTAGCCGTACCTGAGGTTCATTCATTTGGTCATGGCTAGTTTCTTACATGGTGAGGATTGGATATTACTGTTAATTATGAGCAGGTCAGAGTTTGCTGAAGGTCGACTATCAGTGCAGGGACCATTGAAATGCTAATAATAAACAGATTAGATAGTTACACTCCTTTATAATGGTTATTAGATAATTACTTGGAGTAAGTAGTTTAGTGAAATAAAGGACTGGAGACCACACAGTGTGTGGACTGACGAGAACCAGGAGTAAAAGAATTTAAGGCCTGTTTCCTAAACCAGGAAAAAGTGTGGAGAAACTAACAAATATAAACGTTCATTATAGAGGAATTGTACATGTATTAATAAATGATCTACTGAATATTCACTGAATAAGTAGGTTTTATAACTGACAGAACAAATGAACATTTTGAGTAAAGAAGAGGTTACTAATGGATAGCATATTTATTAAAAGTAAACTATGTATCCCCCTATGTATCACTAGCAAACTATAAAGCCCAGGTGGATCGTCCTCCAACCCTGTGTTGAGTGCCAAGGAGGGAAAGATTAAAAGACTTTAGTCCAGTCAGCACTTCACATAGAACTGCAGGGAGGGCAGAAAGTCAACTCAACAGAACTATTGTCGGAATCAAACGATCAGATTTCGAAAACATGTATTTTAATAGTGAAGAGAAAAGGGAGGGAAATAATGATGAGCAGTGTACAACAAAAATGACTAAGTTCAGGCATGAAACTCTGAATGGAGAAAGCTGATAGGTTCTCTAAACTTGTCTGTTAGCCAATCAGCTAACAGACATGTGATATGTCAAGCCAGTCAGCTCACATGGCGGGAGCTGATACGTCCTTTTAAATTTGCTCAGTTTGCAAGAAACACTAGATTCCTAGATGTCTAGATTCCGCTTTGTAATGAGTATTTAAAGGAATATTCAGGGTTCAATACAAGTTAATCGACAGAATTTGTGGCATAATATTGAATACTAAAATAAAAATTTTCGACTCGTCCCTCCATTTCTTAAATAAAAGCAAAGATCGAGGTTACAGTGAGGCACTTACAATGGGATGTGAATGAGGCCAATTTTTGAAGGGTTTAAAGGCAGAAATATAAAGCTTATAATTTTATAAAAGCACTTACATACATTTTTACCGTTAAAACCTATGTATTAATTGAGCTGTTAAGTTGTTTAAATTGTAATTTGTACAGTGATTTTAGGGATTGTTGACATTACATCGTCATGACAACAAATCTGTAAAATTGGATATAACTTTACACAGAAAAGGTTGTAATTGCACATGTAAATTGTATTCAGCAGCATTTTTTTGGCCGCGTTTTGTACCTGATGTATATAATTCCTTTACTGAATTGGGCACTTAATCAGCCCAGACAGCGCATGCAAAGATCAAGTGCTTTACCAACACAATTCAGTCTTAGTGAATTCTCCCCACAGTTTCTTGTTTTCTGTTGTGTTACTCAACAATTTACTCAACTAATCGCAGACTAGGTGCATCCTTACAAGATTATTCTCCTCCCTGATTGTAGTTACGATCCCGAAATTCACACTGAAAAAAATTCACATGTCAACAAACAACATGGAGGAACATGTCAACATGTCTCGCTCTTTTGCAATTTCGTTGGCTGTTACTAATTGCTGCTCTCTCACTAGTTGGGACAGTGCACACACCTGAGTATAAAATCTGTCGTAATGTCTGCAACTAGTCACTTGTCTCACAAGTGTGCACATTAGTGGTGCTTCTGTGACAAAAATGGGTGAGTTTGCTACAATATGGAGCTTTTTGTCGAAGACTAGTTGCAGATTTAAAAGATGAAAAGTGATGAGCTTTAGTTTTGTAGTGTGTGTTTGTCTTAAAGGAATTAATCTTACAATTCAAATCAAACACAGTTTTAGAAGTTACAAACAACAACCCCTTTAATCATAGCCAATTGTAATTGAAAAAGAAAGTATACTGTATGTTTGTGTGTTTGATGCATGGCTTCAAGCAGATTTTCTTTTCTTTCTTTTTTTTTTTTTTCTTGAGTTTGATTGATAAGCACAGGGTAAACCAGACTAAACATGTCCTGTGGTGTTTGAGTTCATTCCATTCACAGAACATCCCTGGATGTCCTTGTAAATGCAATAATTAAAATAATTACTGCTGTGAACAACTGTGCATATAAATGTGGGCTGCTGCTCATACTTTCATTGATATCATAAACATAGTGAAGGGGTGGTTTCATGTAGCTGCTAATCACATGAAACACACCAGCTCACCTTCAAAGCAGTGCAATGAAATCCTGCACACATACACACAAGTGTTAACAAGTGTAATGCTAAGTAGGTTTTAGATATGTCTTGTAAGATGGATGGTAAATACAAATTTAAAACACTGCTGAGTTGTCTGAACACATTTTAACACAGGATTGTTTTTACATGTCTGGGCACAAATTCAAAGTATCTTTAATACCAAGGTTCTTAGGTAAGAATAATGGCAGTGCATTTTCATAACAATCATTTAAAAAAAAAGTAATAGTTCGCAGGCATGTTCAGCACTACAACATAATTATATAAACACAGTATAATGAGCACATTTAGCTGTACAACTCACTGTGTGGTGGCTGGGGACAACCTGGCAAACTTGAAAGGGGTCTGCTTAACTTCTGAAGTAACCAATATTTGGTGATATTTCAAAGTAAAAGTCTTCTCGAATGGTAACCATAAATACAAAATGTATTATTAGTTATAAGTATTGTTGTCACAATACCTCAATTTCAGTAGTCAGTACCGATACCAGTGAAATTTCACAGTTATCGATTCTAATTTTGATACCACAGCAAAAATATGCTAAAAAGAATGCATGTTTCCTTCAAGTGTTTCTCAATTAAGTATACATTGCTTAAGTGCTTTTAAGTAGGGCCCTACTAAAATCTGTTTTATTTTTTCCCAAATCCTATATTTTATTTTTTTATTATTATTTTCCAGAATTTCATGTTTTAAAGTTTAATTTAATTTCATCATCAAAATAGTGCCTAATCAAATTAATTATTAAAACATTTAACAAGTAAAAATAGAACAATTACTTTTCAACATGCCATTGCATTTTAACAAACTTTCATTCGTATAACAGCACTCTTGCTTGTGATATATTTCTTAATTTGTATTATTATTATTATTATTATTATTATTATGTGATTTACATCAAAATTGAGCCATATGTTTGGCCTTGCCTGCTGATCACATTGATGTGGCTATTGTGGGTCATGGTCGTAGTGCCACCAACTGACGGAAGGAAGTGTGGCACTTTTAACAGACTTTGAAATATCCCTCCTATGTTTACTTGAATTGCGTAATTTTTTTTAATAATGTCAAAACAGTGCAGATTTAAAATTCTGAAGGGATTCTTGATATCTTAAATAGTGTTGCCATGGCAACACATTAAATGCCATTATTCCTTTTTATGTAATTCACGTTTTTTAGGTACTTGGCTTGCTTGCATTTTCATGATAATTTGCACACACAACAGAGTTGTCGGCCATTAGGCCTGGGCAAAAGTTAACACATGGGCGTGGCTGGGGAACTCTGTAGAACCATCTTTTGACAAAAGTGGTGGGGTCAGTTTCTTCTATGGTCACCAAACTTGCTACATATATTGTTCTCATCAAGCTGGATAACTTTCAAAATTACAGTCATGTGGCAGCGGGGGCATGGCCGAGTGTCCGTCCGGAGAGAGAGAAAGCAGTAAGGGCACTTGCACCTGAGCTAGATTATGTGTAACACCTGTCTCTAATTCCAGTGAGCATGGGGAGAGCAGCATATAAGCAGCCACACCACCAGCAGGAAGAGTGAGAGAGTCTGGTACAAAGAAGGCCACGGTGCTCCTAAAACTGAAGCTGTTTAACCTGTTATGTTTATGAAGCTGATGTGTTTAAGTGACTATGTGTTTATGAAGCTGATGTGTTAAATGTCTATGTGCCTGTGAAGCTGACAAGTTTGTGAAGTTGTAAATCACTGAAGTGGCCAATTAAATGTCCTACCTGAGCCAGGAAAAACTTGCTTTCCTATGTTCTCATTCCCGCCGGCTGTGAAGCTGTCTTACACTGGTGCTGAAACCCGGGATCATTGAGGTACACCCCATGGAGCCCTCCCAGTTGGCCGAGATCCTCCAGTCCCTCGCCAGCCTACATTAGAACCAACAATCCATGCTTGAGCTCCGCCAAGACCAGGAACGCCGCTTCTTTGAGATCCTGCGAGCTCAAGCAGAGGACCAGCATGCGATCCGGAGCCTTCTTGGCCAGGAGAGAGCCCCGGCTGCGAACCCGGACAACCATAGCCCCCTGTCCCCACCCACGCTCCTAAAGATGGGGGCAGAAGATGACGTGGAGACCTTCCTTGACCTTTTTGAGCGGACAGCTGAGGTCTGGAGCTGGCCGCGTGACCAGTGGGCGGCCAGGCTCCTTCCGCTCTTGTCTGGGGAAGCCCAGCTTGCTGCCCAACAGCTGCCAGCAGCTAAACTTCTGGCCTATGATGACCTGAAGAAGGCCATCCTGCAGCGGGTGGGTCAAAGTCTGGAGCAGTACCGACAGCTCTTCCGGACCTTGAAGTTGGGGAAGTCCGACCACCTGTTTGCCTTTTCCCAACGGCTCCGAGACCTCTGCTTCTCTCTCTCTCTCTCTTCCCCCTCCCCCTGTGTGTTCCCCCCACCCCTCTCACTCTGCTCTCTCTCCAGAGCCCGTTCCTGCCCCATGGAGGCGAGGAGCTCTGCCACCATGGCCAGTTCCCCGAGCGAGGTGGGGGGCACACCCCCCTGCCCCTACAGTGCCCTGCTGCTCTCCCCCTCAGGTGGAAGTGTCCGCCAATGCAGGTACGGGCATGGCGCCTGGGCCGGTCTGCTGGAGTTGCAGGGATCCGGGACACTTCAGGGATCAATGCCCTGTGATGGAGCTGGGAACGGTGGTCCGTATCCCTGACACTCCGCAGGCTGCCCCCGATCGGGCCAGAGCATACAGGATACCGGTAAGTGTCAAGGGGGGTACTCACCAAGTATTGGTGGACACGGGTTGTAACCAAACCACTATCCACCAATGCTTGGTTCAACGCAAGGCCATGGGCACAGCTAAAATGGTGAGGGTGAAGTGTGTGCATGGGGACTAATTGGCCTGAATTTAGAAATCTATTAAAGGGAATATGCGTGGATGGGTCCTGCACTAAAGCAATGAGATGTGAGATGAGTGATGCTCTGGCAGGGGAGGCGGAGCCAGGGCCGTCTTCATCTGCTCCACGTCAGGATGACGTGAGGGGGGAGAGGCTGCAGCCCCTCCTGTCCTCGGGGGATTTTCCGAAGGGGATTTCCCTTTGGAGCAGTCATGAGACGAAACCCTCAAGCATGACTTTGACCAAGTGAGAGTGATCGATGGTTAACAACTCCAGCCGGGTGTCACTCTTTCATATCCTTATTTTGCAATTATAAATGAGCGGTTGTATAGATTGACGCAGGATGCTCAAACAAAGGGAGATACAACCCAGCTCTTAATACCGCGGAGCCGTCGGGAAATGGTGTTCCAGGTGGCTCATTATAATCCCATGGCGGGTCATCTCGGGGAAAGAAAAACACTGAACCGCCTAATAGCCGTTTTTATTGGCCGGGCATTGGCAGTGATGTCCGCAGGTGGTGTGCGGCATGCCGCGAATGCCAGCTGGTGAATCAACTGGCCACCCAAAAGTGCCATTGCGCCCTCTTCTGCTGATCGAGGTCCCCTTCGAGAGAATTGGAATGGACCTCATCGGGCCATTGGAGCGGTCAGCACGCGTACATCGCTTTGTATTGGTCCTAGTGGACTATGCAACGTGATATCCAGAAGCAGTGCTTCTGTGCAACATCTCAGTACGTAGTGTTGCAGAGGCACTCTTCAAAATAATCTCCTGAGTGGGGATTCCGAAAAAGAAATCCTCACCAATCAGGGCACAACCTCTATGTCACGAACACTACGCGAGCTTTACGAATTATTGGGCATTAAATCAATCCACACCAGTGTTTACCATCCACAAACAGATGGCCTGGTGAAGCAATTTAATAAAACCTTTAAAAATATAATACGAAAGTTTGTGCACGAGGATGCTAGAAATTGGGACAAATGGCTCAATCTCCTGTTATTCGCAATACAAGAGGTCCTGCAAGCCTCCACGGGATTTTCTCCATTCGAGCTGCTATACAGGCGGCGCCCGCATGGCGTGCTTGATGTTATGTGCGAAGCTTGGGAGGAGGGACCTTCAAACAGTAAGAATTAAATTCAATACATTCTTGATCTTAGAGCAAAACTCCACACTTTGGGGCAACTAACACAGGAGAATTTGCTCCAAGCTCAAGAACAACAGAGCCGACTGTACGACAAGGGAACTCGGCTGCGGGAATTTGCACCGGGAGATAAGGTACATGTATTACTTCCCACATCGGCTCCAAATTACTCGCCAAGTGGCAAGGACCCTTTGAGGTCACACGACGAGTGGGGGATCTCGATTATGAGGTAAAGCGAACCGATAGAGGGGACGCACATCAAATATATCACCTCAACCTCCTGAAATTGTGGAGGGAGGCGGTCTCTGTGACGATGGCTACAGTAGTTCCGGAGAGGGCGGAGCTCGGGCCAGAGGTGAATACAAAACACAATCATTTTACCCCGGTCACTTGCGGAGACCACCTCTCACTATATCAACTCGCAGAGGTTGCCAAGTTGCAAAAGGAGTTTGCAGACATGTTTTCCTCTCTACCGGGTCATCCGAACCTCATACAGCACCACTTCGAGACCGAGCCGGGGGTGGTGGTACGTTCCTAAGAGCGACGGGTCTGTATGGTTCTGTGTGGATTATAGAAAAATCAAAGCGGTGTCTAAATTGAACGCACACCCAATGCCTCATGTTGATGAGTTGCTCGATCGGTTGGGCACTGCTCGATTTTATTTGACATTGGATTTGACAAAGGGTTATTGGCAGATCCCCTTGACACCAATTTCCCATGAAAACACAGCCTTCTCCACGCCGTTTGGATTACACCAATTTGTAACGCTTCCGTTCAGTTTGTTTGGAGCCCCGGCTACGTTTCAACGTCTCATCAGACCGCATTCGGCTTACGCCGCTGCCTACTTAGATGAAATCATCATTTACAGCAATGATTGGCAGCAGTACGTACAGCATCTGAGGGCGGCTCTGAGATCGCTGAGACGAGCGAGACTCACAGCAAACCCCAAGAATTGCGCGATTGGGCGGGTTGAGGTACGTTATCTGGGGTTCCACTTGGGCCACGGGCAAGTGCGTCCCCAAATTGACAAGACTGCGGCAATTGCGACCTGCCCGAGGCCCAAGACCAAAAAGGGGGTGAGACAGTTCCTGGGGCTGGCTGGCTATTATAGGATATTCGTCCTTAATTATTCGTATAATAATAATAATACAAATTAAGAAATATATCACAAGCAAGAGTGCTGTTGTACGAATGAAAGTTTGTTAAAATGCAATGGCATGTTGAAAAGTAATTGTTCTATTTTTACTTGTTAAATGTTTTAATTCGTATGCCAAATTATTTGTAAAAAGGGAGCTCCAGACCCGGTCCTGTGGAAGGAGCAGTGTCAATAGGCATTTACTCAAGTTAAAGCCGCACGTTGCGGGGGGCTGCTCTTACATTCACCCAATTTCTCTCTCCCTTTTGTCTTGCAGACGGATGCTTCAGACAGAGGGCTGGGGGCCGTACTCTTGCAGGTGGTGGAGGGGGAGGAGCGACCGGTGCTGTACATTAGCTGCAAGCTCTCACTGAGGGAGACTAAGTACAGCACCGTAGAGAGGGAGTGTCTCGCCATAAGTGGGCGGTCCTCACTCTCCGGTACTACCTGTTGGGGCAAGCCTTCATCCTCTGCTCGGATCATGCCCCACTCCAATGGCTCCACCGAATGAAGGATACCAAAGCGCGGATCACCCGTTTATATCTGGCTCTTCAACCATTTAAGTTCAAGGTGGTCCACAGAGTCGGGCGGTGGGGATATGTGGCAGCGGGGGCGTGGTCGAGCATCCATCCGGGGAGAGAGAAAGTGGTAAGGGCACTTGCACCTGAGCTAGATTATGTGTAACACCTGTCTCTAATTCCAGTGAGCATAGGGAGAGTGGCATATAAGCAGCCACACCACCAGCAGGGAGAGTGAGAGAGTCTGGCACAAAGAAGGCCACGGTGCTCCTGAAAATGAAGCTGTTTAACCTGTTATGTTTACGAAGCTAATGTGTTTAAGTGACTATGTGTTTATGAAGCTGATATGTTAAATGTCTATGTGCCTGTGAATCTGACGAGTTTGTGAAGTTGTAAAGCACTGAAGTGGCCTGTTAAAAGTCTTACCTGAGCCAGGAAAAACTTGCTTCCCTGTGTTCTCCTTCCCACTGGTTTTGAAGCTGTCTTACAAGTCATTAGCTCTGCCCAACAGGATGTCAGCCATTTTGGATTGAATGTTCATTTTTTTGAAAATTGCAGGCCCTGAACTTTTGAATACTCCTCCTAGGGGATTCATGTGACTGTCACCAAATTTAGGCAACCTTATGCCAAGACATTGAAGATGCTAAATTGCAAACGGATTTACACTTGGACTTAGCACAGTTTTAATTTGATTAATTGTGCATTTCAGTGTAAAAGGAGTAACAGAGCACGTGCTCAAATTAACATGTGAGCATAAAAAGCAGTCATGTGTCATTCAGACAGTGCTTGGTTACTACTGGCAGCAGAAACACTGGTATCATGAGATCTTCTTTATTTTAGTATCGAATTGGTTTCGAATCAAATCGAATCCATTTAAAGTGACATGGAGTTTGAATACTAAAGGAGAATGTGTGCTGAAGAGGGAGAGAGAGAGACAAACATTGTTTTCAATCATGCAGGCAAAAGATGGTGGGGAGCAAAATTAATTGACTTCCCTAGTTTCAATTAAACAAAAAGGAACACAAAGCAAAATTTACTCTATCCTTGTGAATAAGATACCAGCATGGCCTAGTTGATGTCAGCCAAAAAAAGAAAGTACATAGTTTTAGAGGTGGAGCAAGTCATTACATTTCGATGTAAAACAACCAAGACAAAAAAAAAAAAAAAAAAAAAAAAATATATATTTTTTATTTTATTTTTTTGCTGTTTCTTCTGAGTAATGTGCACTGACAAATCATCCACAAGAAGACCAGAAATGTGTATAAGTTATATTGGGTAAATTTGAATCTCTTATTGCCCATGTTAGCACCACACCTCAGCATGTCAATCTAGGGCATGTCTCTGACAACAATTTATCCATCATAGATTAATCTGCAGTCATGAGTAGGTGGACTTTCACAATTGCACGATGCGTGGATTTCCTTTAGATTTATCTGGAGAGTTATCTGAGATTATGTCTCAGGTAGGCCATGAGTTATTGCCTCCCTGAAACAAGGCAAAGAGAAAAGTCTTAATACCACCCAAGTTTGACATTTGCCAGTTCTTGCACTTTATGCATAAAATTACATTAAACTCTCAAGCCTTTGAGCCTTAAATACACCAACAACCCTTTAACAAACCTTTGGTTGACAGTCCAAGTACAAACCTTGTCTATATGAGAAGGATGTCTCTATATCAAAACAAAGATTATATTTAAATGCCCATCAATTTACATTGGCTGTTACAAATCCTTGTGTGCTTTTTCTGTGAAAGTGTACACATTCCTAGCATTTGACAGTCAGTAAAACTAGCTGGGAAATTTACAATATAAAGTTTGCCTGTTAATAGCATTTATCAGGTTAATTATTCAAACGTGAAAGAAGAAATATAATAATCCATCTCAAATTTCCACAAATAACTTGATGTAGTTTGAGGTTTTTTATCTGCATTCCAGGGAGAACCTATTAGTATTTTTATATAAAGTGTGCACATACATTTTTGTACATTTGGATTAGGCATGTCATAAAATATTGATTATTGATCGGCACGTTATTTTATCGATATATTTTTTGAGGAATCCATATATTAACAGTATCTGACATTTAAATTAGAAGCCTAATTTGCATGCTTTCCAATTCACTCAGTTGAAAGACATTCAGATTTCATTCAACAGTTGGGCTTCTGTTCTAATTAGTTTGAATTTTAGAACGTGCCATGTCATCCGCCAGACACGTCCGGGGTGCAGTCCCCTTTAATGTGCCCTGCCGCTCTCACTTTACCAAAGTTGTGTTTAGAAATATGTTTGAAAACATAAATACTTTAGTGCAATGGGTAGCCCTATTTACAGTATATCTGAAAAAATCCCAAGATATATGTTGATAATCATCGGGAAAATCTTCCGATTATCGATGCGTGATAAAGACATCAATCCAAAGGCTAATTTGGATAGACACTGAAATTTATAATATTGACAAACTGACACCATATAAAAAACTTCTAAAGTGAAATTGCCGGAACCGTTGTGAGATTTGTGTGTTTGTCGGCTGTCACAATGGTTTCAACAGTATTTAGTAATCACAGAACAAAATTAAACCGTTATAATGTCAAATTAGGTGTGCAATATTGAGGTAGATAAATCTGATGCTGCTAAACATCTAATTAAACATTCAATTATAAATACAATCATGCAAATCTAAGAATTCAATGAATATAATATTTAATGAACCTCAAAAGATTCTGCAACCCAATCTCATATTTAACTCATTTGTATGAGTTAACCAGGTGGCAATATCGAAATACAAAAACACACAACTTTTATTCCCAAATAGAAAAATTGACCAAATCTAACCCCTTGTTTGTTACATTATGGGAAGCAGAATGTATGACATGTAAAGCTGGCACTTATGTGTCAGTTGCTAATAAAGGTGCAAGTGATATAGAAGCACACATTAGCTCTGCGAAGCATAAAGGGTCGGCAAAAGGTGAAAGTTCATCAGGTAAATTAACGGACTACTTTTTGCGACCAGGTAAAATTGTTATCACATTGCTTCATTTTCCATGGCCATTCAAAATAATAGTAATAGTAAATGAAAGTACACTCATGGCATCAAATATTTTATTTTAGTACATGGGCATTCAAAAGAATGTTGGAAATTTGTATTTATTTATATATATTTATGTTATGCTAATAGAATGTCTTTTTCACTGTATTAAAGTTTGGATTCATAGTAACACTGTTTTGAACCCTATTAACCCCCCGGGCGAGGAAAAAAAAGGTGTCCTCTTTTTGGAAAACCAGAATATGGTCCCCTTATTCATGTGCTAAATGTGAAAGTCAGTAATTGTATGCAGATTACAAGAATTTAAATTGTAATGTGTTGCACTTTTTAACTTAAAATTAATTGGATTACAAAATTGAATTACTTTGATATTAGATTACCCCTAACACTGGATTCTGAACCATTTGTACTTCTCTAAAGTTGTGTATACTGTATTGGGCTAATGTTTATGATGATTTCAATTCTTTGATGTTGTACATATCAGTGTCTACCCAAACACTGAATCTCTACAACTAATCATTTCACATTGGCATCCTTAGAAATTCAAATCAAAAGCCATTTAGAATTCTCAAAATATGTTCTTTTTTGGGGGGTTAAAAAAACCTGTGATGTCCAATAAAAAAAATAAAATAATAAAACATTTTCACCATCATATGGAAGCAGGGCTAGAGTGGTGTTCTCCCTCCATTTAAAAGACAAGTCTAATAGATCCCTAAAGGATGGTATTTTGAAACAGAATGGGCTAACGCAAGCATAAAGGCTTAATTTAGCTTGGCTCAGGTGAGATAATTATTCTTTTTGCCCAGTTCAGTGCACATCCATAATGACTATTAATTAGGTTAAAATATTCAAGAACCACTGGGAGCTTGCGGATAAACACACACACACACACACACACAGAGAGAGAGAGAGAGAGAGAGAGAGAGAGAGAGAGAGAGAGAGAGAGAGAGAGAGAGAGAGAGAGAGAGAGAGAGAGAGGGTTGGATTGAGGGGGAATCATTATTCTAATGAGAGTGCTGTAAAAATCTCCAATCACAAAGTCATCACAATGATCTTCTGGGACTGTGTGGGGTCACAGTCGTTCCCTCCTCAAGAACCCTGAGTGGATTTGTGGATGGGTGCTGATTAAAGCACATTCATGCATGGATCTACACTCTTGTGTATGGTTAAAGACTGGGATAATGGCTGTTTAGCTAATCTGATTTTGGATCACAGCACACTGGCAGTCGCAAGCTTTCACAAAAGAGAGAGAGAAGGAAAGGTGTTAAAGGGTTTACCCAAAAATGAAATTCTGTCATCATTTACTCACCCTCATTTGTTCCAAACCCATTTGACTTTTAGCTTTCATGGAACACAAAAGGAGCATATTTCAGAATCAGAATTAGCTTTATTGCCAAATATGCTTACACATACAAGGAATTTGTCTTGGTGACAGAAGCTTCCAGTGCACAAACAATACAACAAGACAGATATAATAAAAAATAGAATAATAATAAAAAGCAAACAGAAAATATAAGTATATATAGAAATACACAATAAGACAAAAAAAAAAAAAAAAAAAAAAAAAAGAATTACAGATGAGGAATGTAATGGCAGAAGAGGTAGGATATGTTGGATACATACAAAAAGATTAAGCTGTGTATTGCACATTTTTAAGAATATCCTGGTTGCTTTTTTCCATAAAATGAAAGTGAATGGGAACTAGGGGTGTTGACAAAAAAGCACCATAAAAGTGACCCATACAACTCATACAGGTGCTATATTCCAAGTATTTTGAAACTACTGAATATAATAGCTTTGTGTGCAAAACACACCAACAATTTGGTAGTTAATCTTCCACCATGGAGTAATGTGCGCTGCAATTTTCTTCAAATGTCGTATGGACTAGAAAAATGGCCCCATTGCCTTGCACATGTCTCATGATCAAACATCAAAGATTTTCAGTGAATAAAGGCTTAAATTTCAGTCTGTCACACTAAGCTATCATATGGTTTCTGATTATTTTATTTCAGTGCTTCATTTTAAATATTATAAATTTGTTATATAGACCATTTCAAGGACTGTTGGTTGGTGATGTCAAGTGATGTCATTGTTCCATGAACATTTCCTGCTTGTCAGAACAGAGGCTATTTAGCAGAGACAGGCCACTTTTATTAAAATGATTGAGTGAAATTGGAATGCCCAATGGCAGCCAACAGTCAACGGATGTAGAAAGGAAGTCCAGCCTTACACGTAAAATAGCCAATCACCTTTTAGATACAGAAATCGCTTGTCAATCAAGGTGAGAACCTACATGCGCATTAGCTATACAAGACGGTAAAAATGAATTTTTTTTGCATAATCTGAGTTAAAGACACAGAATGCATTATACAATTGTGATGGAATGACATGCCCCTCCTGTGGATCATCGTCTCCACGGTGATGGTTTTCCTGTTTGGCTGCACATGATGGGGCTCACCTGAACCCAATGAAGAGCCTCATCACTGTTGCCTTTAAACACCGAGCACGCCTCTCCTTGGGAGACTGGTCTCCAGGGAGACCTGCTGGCATCTTTGCACATCCAGGAATGGAGCAGGGAGTGTCCGTTGCAAGTTAGATGCATCACCGGGGATTGGAGCGCACGTTGCGGCCGACAGGCCAGGATGCTGGCCCGCTATTCCCCTCAAGTGCCGAGGTCGCTCGAGTGAAGCCAGTACCCCACGTGCCTCGGACCAAGGAGGGGAGCACGTCACAGTCGCCGGGATCCCGCCCACTATCACCTGGATCTTCCCCTGTCTTCACTACTCTTCCTTCACATATCCCTTTCCACAGTGAAGGCCCCAGATTTCCCTTTGTTTTGGGCATTTAAAATAAATGCCTGTCCGAGGCCTGACACCACACCCACTGTGTCCGTCTCTTGCTCACTCCACCACACAGTGTTGTCAGATTTTACTTATGTTCTTTTATCATAATCTTGACCAGCTGTTTTTTAGATTTCGGTCTTTCCCCATTCAAGTAGATAGGAGCTGAACTTTCATGATGCTTGTTTACATCGAAAAATAGCTGCTCCAACTGCCCAAGAGTGTTCCAAAGACAGCCGCTGAGTGGACTGACTTACCTTGAAAAAGAGACTTTGTTTGTTATTGGACGTGCTATTGGACATTTTGGGGCTTGACAGACCCAGTCCCCATTCACTTTCATTACGTGGAAAAGAGTGGCCAGGATATTCTTCAAAAATGCACCTTTTTTGTTCCATGCAAGAAAGACAGCTGTGGAATAGAATAGGAAGAATGGTAGGGAGATTTCAGAACTTTTATTTTTGAGTGAAATATTCCTTTAAGTAGGAATAGGCTCGTTGCCCTGGATTTCTGAATGAATCTGTTCTTTGGAAAAATGTATTTGTTCGGCAATCTCACTTCACTGAGAGCAAAATGAAAACACGGAACCCTGCCCGTAAAAACGGAAACATCTTCACTTCTTGTCATTTGGCTCTGTACGTTTTTCAACTGTGCTGATTGGTGCTGGAAGAGAGATATTTCTCCGTACATCTGTTCCTGGAAGTGGCAGACTGATTCCTGTTCCTGCTGCAGCCTAATCGAAAGAGAGTGAAAGATTTGCAATGAGGATGTTGATGATAATTATGCTGAGGTCTCTGTGGATGGCTCTGAGCCCATGGGGCCGAAATACAGAGACTCAGCTTAAGGACAAACCAAAACAGACCAACTTTTTATAAATAAATAAACACACATAAGGTTGAGTAATAGAACTGAGCAAGAATCTTCACACAGCTCTTTTCTATACAATGACATGGCGCTTGGAAAAAAATAGTCCATAGAATGCACCCAATATTTTTAATCTGAATGCAAATGAGGTTTCAGAGCTTCAGCGGAGGGGAAGATTATGAGTGAATATCTTCTGTTCATTCCACACAAAAAGCTTTCATATGGCTTCAGAAGACTTGAAACTCAGCGTATAATTAATATGGACTATTTTTATTGTGCTTTTATTATGTGTTATGTCTTTTTTGCAGCTTAACAGTCATGGTCACTATGAACTGGATTTGTATGTCACTTAAAAAAACTAAAAAAACAGCATATGAGTTTGAAACGCCATAAGGTGAGTTAATAATGACATAAATTACATTTTTGGGTGGACAACTCCTTTAAAACTGCTTCAGATCACAACCTGTTAAAGCACATCATTGGAATGTAAAAATGAGAAAGGGCATGTTTAAAAATGACCAGGTCATGCATTTCAGGAGATATGCACCTCTATTTTAAACAATTACTCATGAGGTGTAATTGACAGCAGTATCAGCACTGCAAGGTACTGTATTCTGACAGGCTTCATGGAACGATGATTAATTACAGCATAGCTTCTCTGGGCTTTCCAATTTCCTTTGGCTTTCAGTAAAGGGCTGTAGGTGATAGTACAGTAACTCCTGTTACACCTCTACAGAAGGAGAAAGAGACATCTCTCCCTTTCTCTCTCTCTCTCTCTCTCTCTCTCTTCTATCCTCTTGTGGATCAGAAGAGAAGTCAGCCAAACAAGGGCTACCTTGATAAGTCTGTGTAATACCTCTCCCTGCCATGAATGCTAACTACTTCCTATATTCACCAATGCAGGTGAGATTATCTGCAAAAAAAAAAAAAAAAAAAAAAAAAAAAAAAATAGCTGCTTCTCTTCTTTTCCTCCACTTTCAATGTTAAGTTCTAATTTATTGTTTCCCAGACTGTTATCGTGGAGTTTACTATCACAGTCCTCTTCATTAATCAAAGCTAGGGCTTCATTTGTTCCCTGATCTCCAAAGGGTCTTGGCACTGATGTACATATATATATATATATATATATATATATATATATATATATATATATATATATATATATATATATATATATATATAAAACAAAAACGAGTGTTTATCATGAGTGAAAAAAAAAATGAAAATAAAAAATGCGTTGAGAAATATACCTTTAACCCAACCTATAAAGACAACATAATTCAAACACATATAAATTGTATGTTTATATAAAAGTCACGTGCATTTATGCAGAAAGTATTTCTAAATACTACAAAACTGGCCATTTATATATGTAACATATATTTCCCCAAATGATAGTGAAACTTGGATGTGCACATATGCCCAGTTATATGAACTATAATTTATATATGATCATTATATGGCCATATATCAGATTTCTTTATCCAATATATACTGTAGCTGCATGTTGGATACATTTGTTTACTATTCATTTTCCAGTTTAAAGCAATCTATTCTGTTTCCACTTCATTCTCTGTATCTAACAATTACATACCCATTTACTCGTCTAACATTAGCTTGCTAACAAGTTTATAGCAAAGAAAAAAGGGGAAAGAAAAAAAAAGTTCCAGATAGAATGTTTTTAACAGAGTGATCGTTAGAATGGAAGTGCTTTTATTCTCTCAGTGCTGAATGCTGAATACATGATTACATGTAAATAAGTCTGAATTATGAAAGTATGAAATAATATGCATTAAAGGGCTACTCACCCTCATGCCATCCCAGATGTGTATGACTTTCTTTCATCTGCATAACACAAATTAAGATTTTTAGAAGAATATTTCAGCTCTGTAGGTCCTCACAATGCAAGTGAATGGTGGCCAGAACTTTGAAGCTCCAAAAAGCACATAAAGGCAGCATAAACGTAATCTATAAGTCTCCTGTGGTTCAATCCATATCTTCAGAAGCAATTTGATAGGTGTGGGTGAGAAGCAGATAATTATTTATGTTATATTAATGATCCATTATTTATGATCATAAATTAAATTCTCCTTCCTGTCCAGTAGGTGGCGATATGCACAAATAATGTAAATAACCAAAAACAAAAGAATAAGAATGTGAACGTTAAAGTAGAGATTGACAGTGAATATTACTTAAATATTGATCTGTTTCGCGTATTGTATTCCATAATTGTTTTAATGTATATACTTTGCAGAAAAGCCATCAAATGGCATCAAGTGACAACTAACCCCAAATATTGTAACAATTATTGCTATTATATGTCATCGGGACATATTGTCACAAATCAACATTTGCTATATAAACTGCATCTTTTCTCTTGGGCAATAAAAGTGGAAATATACAATATATATATATATATATATATATATATATATATATATATATATATATATATATATATATATATATATATATTTTGTAGTTAGGACTTTAAGGGATGTGTCTATACAGAAATAAATAAACCTAACCTCAGAAATATGAACCATGAGCTAAGAATTGTGTCTGTCATTACAAATTGATGTACACAAAATTTTCAGACTCTTGTGTGGATAGGCTAAATATTTAATTGCTGAAGTCCATTAATTTCTTAAAGAGCACCTATTATTGTTTTTAAATGTGCCTAATTTTGTTTTAAAGGTCTCATACAATAGATTTACATGCATCCAATGTCAAAAAACACTTTAATTTGCTCATAATTTAAATTGCAGCATTACCTTATTTTCCCAGTGTCAAAAACAACTCGTTCAATGATCCGTTCTAAAGGATTCATTCTAAACTCCTCCTTTCAGAAAGCCTACTCTGCTCTGATTGGTCAGATGTCCCAGTCTGTTGTGATTGGTCTACTGCTTAGTGTAGTGTTTGAGGGTGGGTCAAAGCTGTTTGCCAGCAGCCAGTGAAGACCAGAGGTGGGTTTTTTGTTACCAAATTACATTGGTTAGTACATGAAGTAAGTCTGGAATTACTAACGACTCGTTTCAGGTGTTCAGAATCGGTTCTTTCTTTAGGGAATCAATAACTCCATTTGTCGTGCACTTTGATTTTTTAAACTTTGCAGACTTTTTTACATTCACAAACAGCTATATAACACACTACATGAAAGGTAATATTTGAAAAACCATAATAGGTGTTCTTTAATAAACACACATTCTCTGCTCAACTTGATTCTTTTTAATTAGCGATGTCTTTGTCATACTCACATTCAGGGTTGGAGAGTAACAGAATACATGTAATGGGATTATGTATTTAAAATACAAAATATAAGTAACTGTATTCCACAACAGTTACAATTTAAATCATTGGTAATTAGAATACAGTTACATTCAAAAAGTATTTTGATTACTGAAGAGATTACTTTGCATTTTATTGTTAATTGTTTCATTTCATATTTAGTCCTTTCAGATGGAAAACATTTATACATATAAATGATGTGATCCAAAGAGCATTTGAACAGCGGTGAAACACTTTCTTATGATGTGTTACATTCATACGAGCAGACAGAGAAGTAAGTTTGAAGTAAGTTTGGAGCAGAAGAAATAGAAATAATCCTTGTGTAAATTGTCAGCTTTATGCTAAGCTAAAATGCTATTTCTAGCCATTTTACATACACATGTTACCAGGCAATTGTATTCTTGAAAATTATTTTTGTATTGTTTTCCTGCAAAAATATCTAAAAATCCTTAAATCAAGATCAGTTTGATTTATCTTGTTTTAGAAACAACACTGCATAAGATATTTAGGTTTTTCAGAGAATGTATTTTTAACATGTGTATTTTGTCTTACTGTGCTGGCAGAGTTTTCATAGTCAAAACAAGTGAAAAAATCTACCAGTGCTGAAGAAGTAATCCAAAGTATTTAGAATATGTTACTGACCTTGAGTAATCTAACGGATTACGTTACAAATTAAATTTTACAGCATGTATTCTGTAATCTGTTGTGGAATACATTTCAAAAGTAACCCTCCCAACCTTGCTCACATTATGAAATCATATGGTTGAGTCACTCATCCCTATGATGTGGCAATGGCAGTGTAACATATGGGACTGAACAGGGAGGGATGGGTGCATAAGGGTGTGAATATCCCTTGACCCCTAACGGATCAGCGTCCATACTGAAAGACAGCCTTGAACTGTAAGGAGATAATCCTGTTTGGCTGCCCCTGCTGACTGCCTCCTCACTGGGACACAGCACAGTTCTGCTCACCCCGGTGCTTCACATGCTAACGCAAACTAATGATGACCAACCAGACTTCCTCTCACAATACTGGCAGGACTTCAAGAGAAACAAACACATCATGTATTAATCAACATGCAAAATAGTAAAAGAGAAGTTTAGGAATAACTATAACTTGAGGGTATTTCTACAAAAAGTAGAACAGATTTCAGATAAGCAAGACCTATGCTTTAAAATGTCCCCCCATATTTCAAATGGTTCCTACACCCCTGATATAAACAACGTTATAAAAGAGATACATATTTACATAGTATTTGATGTTATTGGCATGTCTCCATATTTGTCAGTCAAATCATATCACTTTATTGTCACTTCAATATGTACACATGTGTAATGATGAGTGAAAAAACAAAACAAAACAAACTTGGGTGTGTGGTCCACATGTTGCAGTCGTACATAAACAATGATATATACAATGTACATAATAACAACATATAAAAAAGTACAAAATATTAACAGGTTTGTGCACTGTTTATGGGAGTGGATCAATGATGTGATTCAGTTTGAAAGTGAATAACACCTTAAATGTTGTTCTGTTTATCACACAAATGGTGTTGGGAAGATTCATTTTAGCGAATCGGTTTGTTCAGACATGTTGTTTCATTAAACCGGTTCAAGAACAATTTATAATCAAGTCATTATTCAGAAGGGTTCTCAGTCCCCACACAGCACTTCACGTTTTGTTTTTGTTACGTAATATTATTGTTAAAGGAACATTTTGTCTCAATACAAGTTAAGCTCAATCGACTGCATTTGTAGCATAATGTTGATTACAACAATAATTAAGTAAAAATGGAGATTACAGTGAGGCACTTACAATAGAAGTGAATGAGGCCAATTTTTGGAGGGTTTAAAGGCAGAAATGAAAATCTTATAATTTTATAAAAGCACTTAAATTAATTCTGTTAAAACTCATGTATTATTTCAGCTGTAAAGTTGTTTAAATCATACATTTTACAGTCGTTTTAGGGTTTGTTGACATTACATCATCATGGCAACAAAGTCGTAAAGTTGGCTATAACTTTACACAGAAAAGGTTAGTATGTAATTTTATCTAACTAAAATCGTGTTAACATGCATATTGTTTATGTCTTGTGGCTATACTTTTGAAACAGTGAGTATTTTAACATTTACAGATTGACCCCATTCACTTCCATTGTAATTGCCCCACTTGAACCCAGATTCTTTTTGTTGTTGTTGTTGTTATTGTTGTTGCTTTTTTTTTAAAGAAAAGGAGGGGCAAGTCAAAATTTATTTTTGAGGTAATTAATATTTTGCCACAAATGTCGATTGAGCTTAACTTGTATTGAACCTAGAATATTCCTTTAAGATTTTATATATATATATATATATATATATATATATATATATATATATATATATTAATTATTAATCATATTGATTTTTCACATTTGAAAAATGCTCTCATCACAAAGTTTTACTCCTAAAAAAAAACAATCCCTTACAACTGGGTGATCTACCAAAGCTTTGAAAATTGGTTCTATATAGTCATTAAAAAGAATCTGTTCAAAATAATTATTTGTATGGGAATCGGACATCACTACACATAAAGGAATCATATGGCATGAGTTGCATCAACAACTTTTACTGTGGTTTTATGGTTTGTTTTTTTTTTTGTTTGTTTTTTTTTTTTTTGTCGTTGGCAGTCACTTTTTACTTTCATTATATGGTAAAAAAAAAAAAAAAGTATGTTCCATACAAAAAAAAAGTAATATGGGTTAACTCATATGACACCCTTTAGTGCAGTCTTTATATGAAAGAATACATAATGACAGTAAATAATGATAGTATTTTCATTTTTGGGTGGACTATTCCTTTAACCATCATATTTCTTTGATTTCAGAAGATAACTAAACTTGCAAACGCATGCACACACAGGTGTGAAATATGAATTTCCTGAAATTGTTTTACAGCCCTACTGTTGTTTCTTATTTCATTTGAACCATTTTCCACTATGTACTTCTGTAATGAAATCCATCTCTGGAGTGTTGTGCTATGTTTGTGTTTTCATCGAGTATCTCAAATGCCCTAATTCGAACTGAATCAACAACTCTTTGTACAAGCCGACAGTGAAGCGGGGTGGAGAGGGATTCCCCCAGCTGTGAGCTCAAGAACGTTCTCGCTAATGCATCCCTCAGGAGGGGAGATGCAGATTAGTGGAGCAAGTGAATGGAAGGTTAAAAAAAAAGTGTTATTAAAAATAAACTGTGCAAGAGAGGAGCGAGAGGGGATAGAGAAAAGGAAAACTTCAAAAGGTGATGTTTAGCATTGCCATAATACAACATGACAGGTTTATAAAACTTGCCACTCTCTGTTGAAGGGCTGGTAATTGACTCGGGCAGCGGTAAGTGATGGCATATTCAGCTTTAAAAAATTACTTTAATGACGCTGTTATTGTGTTACTGAAATGGAAATAAAACTTTAATTCCCTCACTAAGGAACAATCTTGCATGCTTCAATGTGCACTCGCTAGAAAGTGATTCTCATAGCAGATTCCCATGTTCCTGTGCTCCTGACGATTTAGAAAATCTCTCTTTCTCTCTCTCGATTTCAGTTTGCAAAGGTAATGAGAAGCTAATGAGGCTTGACTTGATTTTTTTTCAGCACTCCACTCCTGGCAGCTTCCCAGAGGGGCTGAAGGAGATGTTTAGCTTCTATAGAAGCTGTGATGATGGATAGATGGATAGATGGGTGCAGGAGTTGAGCCTCTGCATTTGGTCTCCATTCACCGCACATAGAGGGGAGGGAGAGAATGGGGTCAGAAACTGAAGGAGGGAGAGAATGGCCATAAAGAAGGGGAGAAGAAATCAGCACTCTTGAAGCGAGATGAAATCCAGATGGCAGTCTGAAAAGAAAAGGCTGTATCAGCCTGAGACTCCGTTGGATGTTTTGCGCTGAATAATATAGCCCTGCTGATGTGCAGACCTTTGCTGAGAGACTTGGAAAAAAAAAAAAAAAGAAAAGAAAACTTTGACCTGCTCCCAGTGTTTGGGAAGCTGCTTTGAAACTGTAACTTGCCGATGTACAAGCTACTCATAATTTAAAAAGTAGTTAAATGAAAGTGTATTAAGCTACAGAACAACATACTAATGAAAAATAGCTGGCTACATTGAAGCTATTTATGGGGGCAATATCCTTTTCAGGTGATATAGTATATAATTTAATCAGAGCATAATTTATCTGGCATAAAAAACAATGAGAGGTTTTGAATAAATGAATCTTAATTAGTGAGTCCGCAATTCATTTGAACAGATACATTTACACTTAACACAATCAATAAAAGTAAAATATGCTTATTGATATAACGGAGTAGAACACAGTGACGAACATACGCATTTAACTAAACATTTCAATAGACTAAAAGAAGACTAAAACTACTGACACGGACATGGATTTGTGAACCGTTTATTTGATCAGTAAATCATTTATTTAGAGGGACTGTCAAAATGAACTGATTCAATAAAATTAATTGGATTTCTTAATGCAGTATATGACAGAAGACAGCTTAGAAAAGCACATTTTATTATTGGCTCAGTTGGATTAGTTATAATGCTGGCAGAGCTAGGGGTGGCCACCATGGACCGAAGCCTGGCCACCACATTGGCCACCCCACTCGCAATTGCCGTTTTCGTCATTTTTTACCTTGGGCACAATTTAGTTAGTCTTTCTACACCAACAACCACCATCCCATCCACCATGTAGATTTTAGAGTTCTCTTCTTGTTAAAGGTGCACTCAGCAATTTCTGGAATATGTCATCTTGGACTTATACTGACACCTAGGGGTGTGGATGATGTATCATTCAAACCAAATTGTTTTCAGTTACTGATGCCATTGTAGAAATTCATTATTCACAGTCAGCCATGATTACTTTAATCAATGAGTGAAAATGTCAAATAACAGGACACTTACTGAGATTAATAGAGTGATATTAACTGATCATGTGATGCTAACATGGCAGCCCTCATGAGAGGACCCTCTCCATGTAGAATAAAACAGCTTTTATAAGGTTACTGATTTTATAAGGTTACTGAGTCTTCATCTCATGTGAGTGGTCAAATTACTATTCATTTGTTTGGGTGTAAAACTTTTTTAATGAAGAAAAAAATTATGAGTGCACATTTAACATCCTTTGCTAAAAATCTATTGTGGTCTCTATTTTAAGATAGCTATGAAAAGCTACGTTTTAAGCGCAACGCTATGCGATAGGTCATAGCACAAAGTCAGTGGCCATTGCCATTAAGTTTTGGTATTTTCGTGCAAGTATGCACTAAGTCTAGGTGCAAGTGGGTTGGTAAATCGCCAGGGTCAAGTGCAATTAAATTAGGAGGTTTTTCTCTGGTTAATGCACAATATACACTATATATAATATAGTCTCTGTTTAATTGTAGAGAATGTAACTATTATTAATCCTATTGATCTACTGACACACAAATCATGGCCAGTATTAGCAGTGATTGTCATGGACATAATTTGATGTTACACTGTATATTCACAGTTTGGACTTTATTACCACCTAGTGGAATCTCCAAAATGCAAATGCAGGAACTGAGTTTAGACTTTGCTGCGAAAACATCCGTGGTTCTCAGTCCTCCTAGCACAATATACTATTTCTCAGGAAAATAGCAAATTGCGCTTTGCGCTACTTCATTAACATAGAATACACCCACAGTTTGTGTGCATACACCCACAGATAGCGCAATCACTCCCACACTCTTAGAAGAAAAGGTTCCATATAGAACTGAAAAATGGTTCTATCACTCCCTTTTTTATAGAACCCTTTTTAAGGGTTCTTTGAGCCAGGTGAAAATGTTCTATATAGAACCTTTTAGGGGTTCCCAACATGGAATCAAAAAATTAGTTTTTTGTTTGTTTTTTACATTTAGTTTGTGTTTTTATTACAAGAAAAAAAAAAAAACACTATGTAAATTATACATATACAGTACATACATTTGTGCAAAAAAAAAAAAAAAAAGTCCAACTAAATGGGATTGTAAAGATAAATTGAGTAGTATTTGGCTAGTCATGTGATCTCAACATGGCAGCACTCATGAATTTGCCCCAGCACAACACATGTAGCACATCACAAGCAGCTTTTTCTCTAGGACTGATATGACTACGATTGTTATGAATCTTCATCTCATAGGAGTGTACACCATTAAATGTATTATTATTATGATTATTTTCAAAAATACTATTATACTTTTACTATTGCTGTTTAATAGATTAACAATTAGCCAAATTAGCTAACTTTTAAGTTCGTAGCGTCACTGCTTTTAGTTAGTTGCTCTCCAACACTGCCTTCTCCATACCACCACTCAAACTCGTTTTTTTGCTGTCTGGAGCATGTGGAATGAAGGGAAAAGGAAAAGGGGGAAAAAATGGAAAATGAAGACCAATAAAACCATGTCTTCCCTTTCTGATTTTCGTTCACTGCCAGCTGAGGATGACTTCTTTAGCACAAAGGACAAAGTCAGCCTTGCACAGTGGATTCGGGCTGGTCTAATGAAGTCATAGCAGACTCTCAGACTAATAGACCTGTTAATGAGCTCCACTCCTGTGATGGGAGTTGAGGGTAGGTGGGGAAAAAAAGGGATGAACCAGGTAGGCACGGGCACCATGTTGGATCATTAGCGTAATTTAAGCAGAAAAAGGTCTTTGTTTCTCTCCGAATTGCCGGGGAGGCTGAGAAGGGACCTTGAGGCCTCTCGAAAGCGTTTTGCTGGCACGCACGTCAAGAATTGATTGTCTTTGTTGTGGTAATCTGAAATTAATTTGCACTTGAACCCTTCTTTCTTCCAGGATCAATTTAAAACACTGTTATAATTATGTGCCCTGCATGAAAACTGAGAGCAGACACTGATATGACGAGCCAGAATATTTAAATTCCCCAGGTACTTAAGAGCCTTTTTTTTCCTGACTTATCTTGCATGGTAATAAAACAAAACACTCCTCGTGCATAGGCTTAAGGGAGAGGTATTTGCCGGAGGGGTAACAGTAATATCTGCTGTATTGCTACACGTTTACCCAAGTACTCTCTCAGTAGGTCATCGCTTTATTTAAAATTATGTTAAACTTACGCTAATATAAGCCGAAGCTGCAAGGACAGAATCTGACGGCAGAGCTCAGGTGAATTCTCTTCGGCCACCTTTTCAGTCTAATAACAACTTTAATTATGATAGCCATTTAAAATCTATTAGAGACTACCTGCTAATATCGTCAATTGATCTTAGCAGCACATTCCCCCCTTGTTCTCAGCACGAGCTTTTTAATATCTTTATCAGAATGCTTTATTTTCCATCCCCGGATTAGAGTTTGTAGTGGGGAATCTCGTTAGCTTTAGTCGGACCATCTTGAGCAGTTTCCTGTGGTGCTGTCATGTAGCACAAGGGCAGCGAGGTCATTGCCCAGGGCTGGGATTCTTTCCGAGCTCCTCCGGCTGGGAGAACAAGGCGATGGGCTGCCAGACAGACTGCTGATGGCATTAACATGCACAAACATTCCCAGCTCACCGCGAGAGAGGCCTTTGATTTCTCACAAAATTAACTGTGTGGAAGACAAAGCTTATCTGGTGTGTAACAATATTTATTAAGATGCATAGTTTTTAAAACGCAATGCATTTACACACAGTCATGAAAATGCACAGCATTTCAACCAAATTTGATAAAGATTGTTAATAATGTTCTTCCATATTAAAAATATAAAAAGGTCATATTCCACCTAAAAGTATTTACACACACAGACATGAAGATGCACACAGACTTATTATACATGTAACAAAACAACAATAAAAAATAAAAATAAAATAATAATATATATAATTTTTTAATTTATTTTTTTATCATTAGTAGGTGTTCCTGAAAAGTGTAGAAATTGTGGTGCATTTACACGCACAATTTTAAACCGATTTTGCTTAAAGGTGCACTCAGTAACTTTTATCTTCGTGTCATCTTGGACTTACACTGACACCTAGCGGCTTGGATGCAGCATCAGTTTAAAATCAACAGATTTCAGTTTCAGATGCCATTGTAGAAATGTAGTATTCACAGTCAGCCATGATTATTTTAATCAATGAGTGAAAGTGTCAAATAACAGGACGGTTACTGAGATTAAGCCAGTAGTATTCGGCTTGTCATGTGATTCTAACATGGCAGCCCCCATGTGCGGACCCTCTCCATGTAGAATAAAACAGCTTTTATAAGGTTACTGATATGACTGGAGTCTTCATTTTAATGTGAGTAGTCATGATTTCCTACATATATTGCAGTTACAATTCATGTCTTTAGGAGTTAAACTTATTTAATGAGGAAAAAAATTACTGAGTACACCTTTAATAAGCAGACAACATGTAAGATCATGTAAACTCATTAAATGGATTTCCTTTATTAGTGTAAGGTCATAAACGTTTGAAGCAAAAATTGATTGACACAAGAAGATATTTGCCCATTTCTCCAGTTTCGCTCTGCATGTAAACACATTTACCAGCGTTCTTGCTGGCTTATCCACTGTATGTGTTGTGTGCATGTCTGGTTACATATTTACATCAAAAGCAGAGAACAACCCAATGATTTCAAGTCTCATGTAAATGCAGTTTTCTTGCATTGTCAGATTATTATTATTATTATTATTATTATTATTATTATTATTATTATTATTATTATTTTGTATTTTTTTTAATAAGCTGATTTCATTGTTTGTTTGTGCATTCCAACCAGCCCTAAATTGCAACATTGGCTCAACAAATGGCATCAGTCTGGGGTGGGACTATCCTTTTTGTTCAGCCAATAGCAGACATGGGGAGTGCTCTGGAAATCTGTGTCCAAACAGAAAAAAAAAAAAAAAAAAAACATTTCTACTGCATTTCCATTTGGTGATGCTAGTGGCACAGAAATGACACATTTCAGCCTGTATAATGTTTTTTGAAACAGTGTCTGTATCTGGAACTCCTAAAGGACCACAATTATATTGTTAATGAAGCGTCATATTTCACCCTCTCTGAGTTTTTTTATTTTTTATTTGTTTTTTCTGATAGGATGAGTATCTGTCATCAAAAGAAATATAAAATAAAATAAAAACACCCAAATAAACACAGATGTTTCATGTCAGAATGTTTGTGTATGACAGCTCCACAAAAGTCAGATGTAAACAGAATTTAGAAAAAAAAAAAAAAAAAAAAAAATATCTTCATTTGTAATACACAAACAATTTTTAGAATACATAACTCACATTTTGTTCCCACAATTCTTCCTGCTTTTTGCTCTGTATAATCATGATGAATATGCAAATGTCTTAAATAATTAATCACTCCTCTGTTCATTTTTATACAGTGCATTCGGAATGATTTGTTTGAATTTTGTACCAGTTTTGTTTTTCTGTTGTTTATCTAGTACATTTTTTTACGCACTCCCATTGAGAGACTAGAAATATATGATTGTAACGTTCCCACAACGTTCTGATGCTACATCTAGAAGCCGTTTGGCAGGTTGAGGGTGACCACACACAGGGTTGTCTTTCCGTGTCTTACATCTCATTGCCTCATTTGAAAATGTAACGTTTCTTTTTTCTGTTGTTTTTTTTTTGTTTTTTACGTCAGGACTGAAACTTTATCTCGCCTCAGACAGGGCTGCGGAGAGCATATTGGGGTCAGAAGCGGGTGGCAGGCAGGCAGGCCTCACCCTGATGATCATGCAAAACACAGACCTTACCAAACCCAGCAGCCTCTGTCTGCAGATAACATCTCCCTTTCAACGTATCGATCACCTGTTTTCCGGGGGCCTTTGTTTCCACCCTGAGTTTGCCCCAGTACACCAGAAGTGACAAAAGATTGACATGAGGACCTAGAAATTAACTACTGACCTATTAACAAGCCAACACCACATATTGGCAAGAGTGGAATTCTTTTGAAAACAATGGAGGAAAGGGGGAGGGTGAGAAAGAGAGAGAGCAGAGGGAAACAGCCCGCTTAATCTTTTCTCTTATCTCGCAACTGTTGTGAGCCCTTCCAGGCAATTTTCTATTCAGGCTATTGATTTTTATCACCTCCTCTAAACCTCTATGACAGATTATTTTTCAAAGACTAAAGCTACTTTTCCCACTTCTGCAACCCATATATTGCTTCAAATGAATGATAAATAGAGAAAAAGTTTCAACTATTATGCTGAAAAACACTCTGTTTTTGATTAATCCTTGTGGAGCAGATTAGCTGATTCTTTTGCTTTTTTTTCTTCTTCTTTTCTTTTAATGCTTGTGGTGCCGTGAGGAAGAGAAATAAGCACAGCGAGAAACTAAAAGATTTGTAATGAATTTACAACATATGCGAGTCATGAGATGAATAGAGGTTGGGATGGTGTGTGCAATACATAGCATAAAAGGAAACGGCACTCATAGTTTTCACTTTGACAGATGTTGACGGCTGGTTATGGATTTATTATAACTCTTAAGAAAATTTAGTAAACAGAGTCTACTATTTACCTCATTTATTTTGTGTGGGTACAGTACAGATCGTTTTACTAGTCACTTTGTGTGACATTTTTACGGCACATTTTGAAATGCTGCCTTGGCACAGACTGTTTTTGAAACATTTAAGACATTTCGGTTAACTGGTTGTGTTATTATATCAAGTGGTGACCCAACACATGACCAAATTGTTTATTACATGAAAGTAAACAGAAATGTCTTTAAAATCAAACATTTAAATGGATTAACATTACACAAGTCATTACAAGTCATTACCCTTACTTAATTCAATTTGAGAAAGTTTTTACAAGCAATTTAATTTTTCGTTCATTCAGATTAAGTTTCATATTAATTTTCATTGAGCCAACATAATTTGGTTAAATTAGGACAAGCCAATGTACTACAGTAGTTTTAACTCAATTTCGGTAGTGTTAACTTTCATTAGGTTAGTCAAACTCAATGTAATAAAGTTTAATTTAACACATTTTCTTATGTTAGTCCAACTTAATTTATTTTATTAATAGTTAGTATATGCCAGATGAGCAAGTGAAACTGTTGCACTGTCAATTTGATAGCAACTGCTTACAGAGCTAAGAAGCACTCAAATCAAACATCACTTGAAAGTGAAAGTCCATCCTCAAGCCATGCACAAGCACCATTCTTCAATGGTAACCCCCCAAACTCCAGCCTAATGGACTTTCTTTTTAATTAACAATATACAGAACATTAAACATGAACAATCTCCTCCTATGCTCATCTTGCTCAAAAATGCATAAAATAACACTTAATTTCAACATTTGTTCAGCCTATCCAGTCCCATGCAAAGCATTCAAGGAAATGGAAATCCCCTGCCCAGTTTTATCAATGCTACAAAATAATTTATGTTGTCCCAACTCAAATGGAGCAAGTAAACTTAAATTTGACATATTTAATTGTATAGAACACAATGAAATCAAGTTGTGACAAAATGTTCTAGAATTGTTGCTTTAGTTCATTTTTATTAAGTAAACCGAACAACCTGCAAAAATCGTATTTTTTCTTTTTATTTTTTGATTATTATTTATTTATTTTTATTTTATTTAAGTGAACCACGAATTAGGCCCATCAGTATCCAAAATTGTTAATGTCTCTTGAATTTCAAGCAAGCATAGTTTTATTAATGATGAGGGCAAAGTCGTAATTTATGGGTGGAACAGGTGGGACATGTCCCTACCACTTTTTGCCTGGCATGGCCAGTTTTGTACCCACCACTTTTTAAATAGCTTCTGTCAGGTAAGTGTGTAATGCAGAAGAAACATTGCCAGATCTTGAGCAGGAGTATCCATTGCATTCATTTATTTATATTAAAAGATTACGTATTTGAAATTATCTGTGCATAACGTAGTTAATATTCATGAGATTTTTGACATCACAATTGCCCCCTGTCCCCACCACTTTTTAAAACAAAGTGACATGGATGATCATATCTTGCAAGTCCATGTTGGCATCTTCCTCATTTGGAGTTTGATTGGACGCACAACCTTTGATGTCAACAACAAAAAATATGATACGTTTTTTTGTTCTTCTCCATTCTGTTAAAAGTTAATAAGCTTATTTGTTTTGCTGTCCAAGCTATTTACAATTAGATGGTTAGTCACATTTTGTATTGTTTTTTCCCCAACTGTGCAAATCACAGTTGAAAACAGAACAGCCATGCAACCCACCAATTTAGAACCACTGAAATAAATGGTTTTCTTTAAGATAATACAAACACAGAGTGAAACCAGTTGTGCATTTTTCAACTGAAACAAACCTACTGTGCCATGTGCTTCACCACATGATCGGCATTGCCTTATGTTCTACTTTTCCCATCAAACAGAGTGGCATTAGTTATTAACATCTCCTTACACTCTACAGATGTAGTCCATGACCCCTTTGGATTGCAGTGCTGTGTCAGGTGGCCTCTCTCTCAGTCTGTTATGATTGTGGGGTTAGCTTGTTGTGATTGGAGATCACGAGCATTCCCATAGATTTGCTGTCAGACAGAGCATCCTCAGACACCTGACAACGGGGGATGCCAGATGGGCAGGTAGGCGAGCAGGCTTGCGGATGGCGGCGCACAGGCAGATGAGGTAGGAGGCAAGCAGGGGTTAAGTGTCACTTCGCCTCCTGGCCCCCGATGTCGTCCTCTCGGCATACTCACGCTTAGACGGTGTGCTGCTACATCCATCAGTGCGGCTGATGACATGATGGATTACTTGTGTCACTGTCAGCCCAGTCAAAATCAGTCTGCCACTGATAAGGTGCATCAGCCGCCCATTTCCAACCTCAGGCTCTGTTTGTCTTATTGAAACAGAGGAAAATCTACAAGAGGTGTGAATGATTGTAGCGGTATGCCATTTGGAATTTGCAGTGCACCAGTCTTGTTGTTGTTCGTGTTTGGGTGATATAATGAAGTCAACTTCTGTAAAATACTTTTCTAAAGTGTGTTACTTTTATTAGAAATTATTCTGGTGGGTGTGGAAAAATGGGCATATACAGTATATACATATATATAATGTTACATGCTATATGAGAGAAAAAAGATTATCTAGAGAGGAATCAAGAGTATGTTGCATGATTTGTAACATTAAAAAAAATCAAAATACCTTTTCACTCCTCAGCAGTAATTACTCGCTTGGCCTCTCATTTACCTCAGCTTTGTGACACAACCTCTTGCCTAACTATATAGAAATTTGCAGAAATATCACATGATGACTTTGGTCACTACGGCATGGATGTTCAGTAAGCACCAGTAGGCGCTGCCTGCAGTTAGATTGTTTTCAAATTTATTTTAATTGGGTTTCACCAGTCCTCATCAGGGATTTGACCCCAGAAATGGGCTGTAGGGTCACTCCTGGCCGTCGTCTTTGAAGGCGAGTGTGCGCCTGCCTCTCCCCACCACTCTGTATGGCCTTGAATTGCAAATAGTTTTAAAGCAGGCATAATGAGCTCGGGAGTGCTCCGCCGTGTACTTTGTCTCTACCCCTCAGCTTTTAACACAACTAAATGAGTCAAGATTGCTCCATTGCATTACAAATGATTATTTTCCGTTTCACTACTGCTGCAGGGGAGCAAGGGTAGATTTGCATTATCGCTTTAGACGTGTTGTGCTAAAACGCATGTTGTAAAGAAAGGCTTAATACTTAAAAAGGGGGTAAATTAATCATGCTACGTAGATGCTGGCAGCTTCCACACTACCTAACATGAGCCACACAACAGTGTGAATAAATGAACATACAGTAAAGAGATCAAAAGTATTAATGGAGCAATGTGATGACATGCTGTTTACACTATTCCCAGCTATTTTAAATGTTTTACCACAACACTTGTCATATGTCACTTTTGCTCGGCTCGTTCTTATAATAGACCAGGGCTGCATTTCCCAAAAGCATTGCAAGCTTAAGTTAATCGTAGAGACCATTGTCGCCAATTTCTACTATCTACTTAGGCTTATGATGCTTTTGCGAAATGCAGCCCAGATCAGATCATGTACCAAGAGTTTTTTTTCTTAATTAGTACTTAATTAATTTGTACTTTATGATCTGTCTTTCACAGATTTGGTGTGATAAATTAGTTGATGACAATCACGTAGAGCGGTGAGAATATCTAGTGTAAATCTATATCTATCAAATGTGTCCTTCAATCAGACCTCCAGGGGTGAAGAGACTTTTTAATGCAGATGCCAGTCTCTTGCATGTTCTCCTCTGTCAATCTCTCTCTTGCTCTCATTTTAAATCTTTGTAATCCTATAAGCTTTTGTGTACAGAAGCTTGTTTTTGAAACTTGCCTGGCATTTGTGTTCAGGCCCCTGGGTAAGCAGGTGAGAGCCCTGGAGGTCTGATTGATATTCATGCCAGGGGGTCTCCCATGGCCCCGACACACTCTCATTTGTAATTAAGTGCTATTTATTTGTGTTGTTTATGGAATTCTGAATCTAGTTAAACTAGAAGTATCTGTGACTTGTGTCATTGCTTTGTTGTGACTGAAAGACTTTGTTATTCCAGTTCTTTATCTTCAATTTTATACAGTTTTTCGTTCATGGAGATTTTTTTAAGAGAAGAACAGAGGAATTCTGAGGAGGAAAACATTCTGAAAATGAAATCATTCATATACAGTTGGCAGAAATTTTGGCATTGATTTTGAAAATATGACTGATCATGCAATTTAAGATGCATCTTTTATTTAAGATGATCATATGAAGCCATTTATCATCACATAGTTGTTTGGCTCCTTTTTAAATCATAATGATAACAGAAATCACCCAAATGGCCCTAATCAAAAGTTTACATACCCTTGAATGTTTGGACTTGTTACAGACACACAAGGTGACACACACAGGTTTAAATGGCAATTAAAAGTTGATTTCCCACACCTGTGGCTTTTTTAATTGCAATTAGAGTCTGTGTATAAATAGTCAATGAGTTTGTTAGCTCTCACGTGGATGCACTGAGCAGACTAGATATTGAGCCAAGGGGAGCAGAAAAGAACTGTCAAAAGACCTGCATAACAAGGTAATGGAATTTTATAAAGATGGAAAAGGATTTAAAAAGATATCCAAAGCCTTGAAAATGCCAGTCAGTACTGTTCAATCACTTATTAAGAAGTGGAAAATTCGGGAATCTCTTGATACCAAGCCAAGGTCAGGTAGACCAAGAAAGATTTCAGCCACAACTGCCAGAAGAATTGTTTGGGATACAAAGAAAAACCCACAGGTAACCTCAGGCTGCTCTGAATAAAGATGGTATGGTTGTTTCAAGGAGCACAATATGACGATACTTGAACAGAAATGTACTGTATGGTCGAGTTGCCAGAAAGAAGCCTTTACTGTGCCAATGCCACAAAAGACAACACCTTGACATGCCTCACAGCTTCTGGCACACTGTAATTTGGAGGGATGAGACCAAAATAGAGCTTTATGGTCACAACCATAAGCGCTATGTTTGGAGAGGGGTCAACAAGGCCTATAAGAATATCATCCCCACTGTGAAGCATGGTGGTGGCTCACTGAAGTTTTGGGGGTGTGTGAGCTCTAAAGGCATGGGGAAACTTGTGAAAATTGATGGAAAGATGAATGCAGCATGTTATCAGAAAATACTGGCAGACAATTTGCATTCTTCTGCACGAAAGCTGCGCATGGGACGCTCTTGGACTTTCCAGCACGACAATGACCCTAAGCACAAGGCCAAGTTGACCCTCCAGTGGTTACAGCAGAAAAAGGTGAAAGTTCTAGAGTGGCCATCACAGTCTCTTGACCTTAATATCATCGAGCCACTCAAGGGATATCTCAAACGTGCGGTTCATGCAAGACGACCAAAGACTTTGCATGACCTGGAGGCATTTTGCCAAGACGAATGGGCAGCTATACCACCTGCAAGAATTTGGGGCCTCATAGATAACTATTACAAAAGACTGCACACTGTCATTGATGGTAAAGGGGGCAATACACAGTATTAAGAACTAAGGGTATGAAGACTTTTGAACAGGGGTCATTTCATTTGTTTCTTTGTTGCCATGTTTTGTTTTATGATTGTGCCATTCTGTTATAACCTACAGTTGAATACGAATCCCATAAGAAATAAAAGAAATGTGTTTTGCCTGCTCACTCATGTTTTCTTTAAAAATGGTACAAATATTACCAATTCTCCAAGGATATGCAAACTTTTGAGCACAACTATACATTACATAAAGCAGGAACCAGTCCTAGCTGTCACATAGGGGAGTTTTTATCAACATGTTCATTTATGCAAATGCTTACTTGTTTTCTCTAGCAGTGGCTTTACGTGTAGGTTTCATAAACCTGGCAAGACTGTTAGAAAAGTGTTTTAGGAGTTCTGTCCTCCATACTAAAATATCATCATATTTTTGGTAATAGCTATTGTGTTAAGTGAACATATATATACACACTGGTGGCCAAAATTTGGAATAATGTACAGATTTTGCTCTTATGGAAAAAGAAATTGGTACTTTTATTCACCAAAGTGGCATTCAACTGATCACAATGTATAGTCAGGACATTAATAAAGTGGAAAAATTACAAATACAATTTGAAAAAAAAATGTTCAGAACTTCTTAAACTACTTCAAAGAGTTCTCATAAAAAAGTCCTCCACGTGCAGCTTTGCAGATCCTTGCCATTCTAGCTGTCAGTTTGTCCAGATACTCAGGTGACATTTCACCCCATGCTTCCTGTAGCACTTGCCATAGATGTGGCTGTCTTGTCGGGCACTTCTCACGCACCTTACAGTCTAGCTGATCCCACAAAATCTCAATGGGTTTAAGATCCATAACACTCTTTTCCAATTATCTGTTGTCCAGTGTCTGTGTTTCTTTGCCCACTCCTTTTCTTTTTGTTTCTCTGTTTCAAAAGTGGCTTTTTCTTTGCAATTCTTCCCATAAGGCCTGCACCCTTGAGTCTTCTCTTTACTATTGTACATGAAACTGGTGTTGAGCAGGTAGAATCAAATGAAGCTGTCAGCTGAGGACAAGTGAGGCGTCTATTTCTCAAACTAGAGACTCTGATGTACTTATCCTCTTGTTTAGTTGTACATCTGGCCTTCCACATCTCTTTCTGTCCTTGTTAGAGCCAGTTGTCCTTTGTCTTTGAAGACTGTAGTGTACACCTTTGTAGGAAATCATCAGTTTTTTGGCAATTTCAAGCATTGTATAGCCTTCATTCTTCAAAACAATTATTGACTGATGAGTTTCTAGAGAAAGCTGTTTCTTTTTTTGCCATTTTTGATCTAATCTTGACCTTAAGACATGCCAGTCTACTGCATACTGTGGCAACTCAAAAACAAACACAAAGACCATGTTAAGCTTAATTTAATGAACCAAATATCTTTCAGCAGTGTTTGATATAATGGCAAGTGATTTACTAGTACCAAATTAACAATTTAGCATGATTACTCAAGAATAAGGTGTTGGAGTGATGGCTGCTGGAAATGGGGCCTGTCTAGAAAAAAATGACTTTTTTCAAATAGTGATGGTGCTGTTTTTTACATCAGTAATGTCCTGACTATACTGTGTGATCAGTTGAATGCCTCTTTGGTGAATTAAAGTACCAATTTTCTTCCGAAACAGCAAAATCTGTACATTATTCCAAACTTTTGGTCACCAGTGTATATATATATATATATATATATATATATATATATATATATATATATATATATATATATATACTGATGAGCCAAAACATTATAACCACTTGCCTAATATGCTGTATGTCCGTGTGCCACCAAAATAGTGCCAACCCGCCGAGGCATGGACTCTACAAGACCCCTGAAGGTTTTCTGTGGTATCTGGCACCAAGACATTTGCAGCAGATCCTTCAAGTCCTGTAAGTTGCGAGGTGGAGCTGCCTTGTTGGTCCAGCACATCCCACAGATGCTCAACCAGGTGACCTTCTTCCTCTCCTCCAAGGTCCAGTTCCGACACTCGCGTTTTGGCATATATAAAATATATATGTTTTATTATTTCTTTTTTTTTTTTTTTTTTTTTTTTTTACTGTGTTCTCAGGACAAGGATATTTTTTATAAATATTATGTTGGGGCAAGTTGTCACATTTGTATTAGCACAAGTTGTTGTAATGTGTTTTATATGTTGAAATGTTATAGTATATATATATATATATATATTATTGCTGTAGGCCAAAACAATGTTTTGATGTTTTTACAGTGTTACCTTTTCTATTATTGCGGTTTAATTAATTGTTTTGTTTTAACATGTACATTTTGCTTAACAGCCTATAATAGGCTATTTACCCACATTTCTATGAAACAAGTTGTTGTGACATGTTTTATATGTTGACATTTCATACAATTCATTTATTAGACCAAAGTAATGTTTCAATATTTATTTATTTATTTTTTACAGTATGTTACCTTTTCTGTTATGGCTGTTTCATGTATTGTTTTGTGTTTAATAATTGTTTTAATATGTTAATTTTGCTTAATGGCCTATAATAGGCTATTTACCCACATTTCAAAGTATTTGTTACATGCATTTTAAAGGGATAGTTCACCCAAAAAATGAATTTATGTAATAATAATAATAATAATAATAATAAAAAGACTTAAATATTGATCTGTTTCTCACCTACACCTATTATATCACTTCTGAAGATATGGATTTAATCACTGGAGTCTTATGGATTACTTTTATGCTGCCTTTATGTGATTTTTGGAGCTTCAAAGGTCTGATCACCATTCACTTACATTGTATGGACCAACAGAGTAAATATTCTTCTAAAAATAAATTGTGAATCAACAGAAGAAGGAAAGTCATACACATTCCAGGGGTGAGTAAATGATGAGAGCATTTTTGGGTGAACTATCCATTTAAATGTCAAAATTTGCGTTTCATAATTGTTTTAATGTGTACATTTTGCTTAAAGGCTTACATTTGGCCATTTATCAAGTTTGACAACTAGCCCCTCTCACCCCTATTTATACAAACATTTAATTA
Source organism: Myxocyprinus asiaticus (assembly GCF_019703515.2). Lineage (NCBI taxonomy): Eukaryota > Metazoa > Chordata > Actinopteri > Cypriniformes > Catostomidae > Myxocyprinus > Myxocyprinus asiaticus. The sequence continues at coordinate 40,228,596 of NC_059359.1, forward strand.
ATTTGGGGAAAGCAAAATTTGACTTTATGTTTACACTATATAAACCTCAAAAATAGGCCCTCAACTCATGTACAAAACTTGTTTAAATAAATTAGAAAAGTGTTTATGAACATACTGTATAGGTTGAGTTACCAAAGTTATACTGTATATAGGAGCACTCTTGTATTATATTGCTTGTCCTCAGATAGTTGACTTATGCGGCATTTACACAGTGCATTGTCAGTGTTACTCACTGAATTTTGGTTTGGTTGGTTGTAGCTGTTTATATATGTATATATATATATATATATATTTTTTACCCAGCTTATTCCTCTTTGTTCCTGATATTGCTGTCCATGTCAAAATAAGTAGAAAAAAAACAAACAAACAAAAAAAAAAACATTCAGGCTGTAGCACCTAGCACAGCACGCCTGCTACATGCTATCCTGGGCCATGTTAAGCACTCTTTAGTGCCTCAGTGACATCACCAGTGGCCCAAAACAGCAGCCCCTCAAAAGCATTTCATGCCTGAATGCCTCATAAGTGCTGTACTGAAATGTGCACCTTATTTGATGTTCCTCTACCCGCTGTTAATTGGGGAAAACATCTCTGTCCCTTTTGATGTCTCGGACAATCCCATAAATGCCCAAGTCGGCTAAATCTTTCTGTGGACGATGCTAAGCAGTAATAATATGAAGTCTTTCACTCTATTTTTTCTCATTCTCTCCCCCACTCTCCTCCCCAACTCCCTTTTTCTGCTTTCTTGCTGTTGGTTTACGTCCAGGCTCCACAGAAATAAGAGATGACAGTTGTTACAGATATGCTGGTTTAATTACTTGTCAGCTTATAGCCGATATCTTGGCTGGCCAATGTGGAAGCTTAATTTTTTTTTTTTTTTTTACCTCTTCTAGTAGCTTAAAGCATGACCAGCCTCCAGTGCTTTAGCATTTAGCAATAAAACCCAGGAAATCTGAAAGATAAAAACATGAACAGCTTTTCTAATTTTATGAAGATGAGTGGGCAGTATTCTGTCACTGTTGGAATTGGCTTTCTTTCTGTGTGTTCCTTTAGTGTGTGATAGTGAATGGGGGGGGGGGGGTTAGTGACTGAAAGTGAGCTCATGGAGAGAATGAAATTACATCATAAGTGGGGTGCATTGGTGGAGTATAGAGAGGCAGAGCATTTCTTTTTTGTTTGTGTTAACGGAGGCTCGCTGCTGCAGCTATGCCAAGTGTGTTTGCAAATTGATAGATTTTCTAAAGCCTTCCTTTGAATGCATGCCACATTTCTCTCTCAAATCCTTTTAGAAGTATTCAGCAAAACACTTCTGCTTATATTGCTTGCTCAAAAGGTTTGTCAAAACTGGCAAAAATGTGAGATTTGGCTAATACATGTAGCTATATGTTGCATAAACACATTTTAAAACTGAAGTGTGTAATTACTTTGCCCCAGGTGGCACCAAACGGAACTGCAATATTATTATTCTTTTTTTTTTTTTATCTGACATGACAACATTGGTTCAACCAGTAGTGTGAGTTAGGGGCAGGGCCACCCATTGCCAAACAATGCCAGAGAAAGGAGGTGTTTGAAACATGTTTAAAAAAAGTCATTATTTTTGCATTTCTGTTTGGTGTTGCTTATTGTGCAGAAATGTGGACTGTTATAATGTTAAATATGTAACTGACATATTTACTGTAACTCAGTGTCCACATATGCTCTTTAGTGTAGTAAGTCTTTGTTTTGAAAAAATGCTGAATGTATACAAGTAAATAAATGTATTACAATTTCTACAAATTATTTTTTATTTTTTTATTTTTTTCACTGATGGTGGCATTTTCATGTTATAAAGCTGGTTTTAATAGAGCACAACAATTGGGTTCCAGTACATATGCCATTCATTTTCTAAACCTTATGTGCATTTGCCATAGCGTAAGTGAAAAGTGACGCTGGTCTGTCAAGCTCAAAGATGGACAAAAAAACACCATAAAACCTCAGTAAAAGTAGGGCCTGGGTAGCTCAGCAAGCAAAGAAGCTAAATACCAACGCTGGAATCACAAGTTCAAATACAGGGTGTGCTGAGTGACTCTAGCCAGGCTTCCAAAGCAACCAATTGGCCCGGTTGCTAGGGTGGGTAGAGTCACGTGGGTTACCTTCCTCGTGGTCGCTATAAACTGGTTCTCGTTCTCGGTGGGGCATGTGCATGCCACGGTGGATAGCATGAACCTCCACACATGCTAGGTCTCCGCGGTAACACACTCAGTAAGCCACATAATAAGATTTGAGGGCTGATTGTCTTAATAGCAGAGGCAACTGAGATTCGTCCTCCGCCACCTGCATAAAGGTGAGTCACTGTGCCACCGCGAAGTATAAGAACACATTGGGAATTGGGCATGCCAAATTGGAAAAAGGGGATAAAAAAAATAAATAAAATAATAATAATTAAAAAAACTCAGTAAAAGAAATCGATATGACTCATTCACTATATTCGAAGTCTTTTGAAGGGATATGAACACTTTTTTGGAATGAACAGTACACAATTAAAGTTGTTATTCACTGTCAAATGAAATCATCATTAAACTCTGTAAATCAAACATGGTGAATACGCCGATAACATCAAACCTCTCATCATGTCTTGTGACCAAATGAGCAAAATTACAGTTACAGTTCAAAGGTGTGCAATTATTTTTTAAGTAAACGCATGGCTATAAGTAGTTCAAGGTCTTGACAGCATAACAGTTCCATATCACTTTGCCAAATTATTTCAGTTATTTCAAAGACCCTTACAGGCTACCACAACAAAATAACCAATTAAAACAAAGACATTGTTTAAGTACATCGGATAAGAATGACAAATAATGTCTATAATATCCTAAATTTATTTCAATTTCGATTGAAAAGTGTCCTTGGGCTCCATCGCTTTTTCCCCTCTCTCTCTCTTTTGCTCTCGTCTCACCTACACACACACCGTACATGCTACCATAGCAAAATAACCATATAAACAAAGACATTGGTTAAAGTAAATCGATTAAGAACGTCAAACAATATCTATAATATCCTACATTTATTTCAATTTTGGTTGAAAAGCTCCCTCGTTTTTTAAATATCAGGAATTGTGAAAAACTGAGTTTAAATGTATTTGGCTAAGGTGTATGTAAACTTCTGACTTCAACTATACAATATATATATATATATATATATATATATATATATATATATATATATATATATATATATATATATATATATATTAATACACCGATCAGCCACAACATTAAAACTACCTGCCAAATATTGTGTAGGTTCCCCTTGTGCTGCCAAAACAGCACCAGTCCGCATCTCAGAATAGCATTTTGCGATGCTATTCTTCTCACCACAGTTGTACAGAGCAGTTAATGTAGACTTTGTCAGTTCGAACCAGTCTGGCCATTCTCTTTTGACCTCTCTCATCAACAAGGCGTTTCCATTCAGAACTGCAACTCACTGGATGTTTTTTTTTGTTTGTTTTTGGCACCATTCGGAGTAAATTCTAGAGACTGTTGTGTGTGAAAATCCCAGGAGATCAGCAGTTACAGAAATATTCAAAACCAGCCCGTCTGGCACCAACAATCATCCATGCGAATATCTATTCAGCCAATCATGTGGCAGCAGTGCAGTGCATAAAATCATGCATATATGGGTCAGGAGCTTCTGTTAATGTTCACATCAACCATCAGAATGGGTAAAAAATGTGATCTCAGTGATTTGGACCATGGCATGATTGTTGGTGCCAGATGGGCTGGTTTGAGTATTTCTGTAACTGCTGATCTCCTGGGATTTTCACACACAATAGTCTCTACAATTTACTCTGAATGGTGCCAAAAACAAAAAAGAAATCCAGTGAGTGGCAGTTCTGCTGTTTGGCGCTGGTTTGGCGGCACGAGGGAGACCTACACAATATTAGGCAGGTGGTTTTAATGTTGTGGCTGATCGGTGTATTAATATATGTATATATATATATATATATATATATATATATATATATATATATATATATATATATATGCATTAAGAAATTATTCAGACCCCCTCATTTTTTTTACATTTTATGTTGCAGCCTTATGCTAAAATGCTTTAAATTCTTTTTCTTTTTTTTTTTCACATCAGTCTACACTCCATACCCCATAATGACAAAGCAAAAACCAAATTTGTTATAACTTTGCCAATTTATTAAAAAGAAAATACTAAAATGTCACATTGACATAAGTATTCAGACCCTTTGATATGTTGAAATATGTTGAAATTTAGTAAAGGTGCATCCCATTTCTCTGGATCATCTTTAAGATGTTTGTACACTTTGATTGGAGTCCACCTGTGGCAAATTCAATTGATTGGACATGATTAGGAAAGGCACACACCTGTCTATACAAGGTCTCACAGCTGAAAATGCATATCAGAGCAAAAACCAAGCCATTAGGTCAAAGGAACTTCCTGCAGAGCTCAGTGACAGGATTTAGTCAAGGCACAGAGCTCGGGAAGGCTAAAAAAAATGTGGCTGCATTGAAGGTTCCCAAGAGCACAGTGGCCTTCATAATTCTTAAATGGAAGAAGTTTGGAACAACCAGGACTATCCCTAGAGCTGGTCGCCTGGCTAAACTGAGCAATCAGGGGAGAAGGTGACCAAGAACCCGATGGTCACACCGGTGGAGCTCCAGAGATCATGTGTGGAGGTGGGAGAAACTTGCAGAAGGACAACCATCACTGCAACACTCCACCGATCTGGGCTTTATGGCAGAGTGGCCAGACGGAAGCCTCTCCTCAGTGCAAGACACATGAAAGCCTGCTTGGAATTTGCAAATAAGCACCTAAAGTACTCTCAGACTGTGAGAAACAGGATTCTGTAGTCTGATGAACTGAAGATTGAACTGTTTGGCCTCAATTCCAAGTGTCATGTCTGGAGGAAACCCATCGATTCCCAAATTTCTGGAATCTAACAGCCCTAGTGACAACACTAAACCAACTCATCCTGGCTATAACTACATTTGTTTTAGGGTGGGCCAAAGTAGCCCTTAGGCGGGCATTATGCAAATGTGCTACATATTGATGTAGATACTTTACGGAAGAAACTACAATCCAGCCGTTTCCTGTAGTTCTTGAGCAGTGTTGTCTGTGGGAGAGAATAACTGCCTTTTGCATGGACTTTGTTCTTTGTAACTTTGCAGACCTTTTACATGCACAAAGAGCTATGTTACACACTAAAGGAAAGGTAAAATCCCCAAAAGCATAATAGGGCCTCTTTAATTCTTCTTTATGTTTTAAGCTAAATGTATTATTTACTTGCATGAACTGCCGAATGTTGATGTGTGATTATGCTGTAAGCTGGTTCGGTATCAGATGGCTGCAGAGTAAATTGTGGACAGTTTCCTCTTTCAAGCTCTATTTAGACTAATGTGTGCATGAAATTTTGCGCTAGCCACACCCCTTTTAGACAGTAGTACCATTGATTCAGTTAATTTGTTATGTTTGTTACATCTGTCATGTCTGTTTTGTACAGGAATGTGTGTGTGTGTGTGTGTGTGTGTGTGACTGTATGTGTATGTGTGTATGTTTCTAAACAAGATGCAGTCCCAGTGAGAGACAAAAAAGTTTGTGAGAGAGTATTGGAAAGAGGCTCAATTTAAGTGAAGTGTTTATAAGAGGGTTAAACATGCGAAACGTTGTTCGTTCACTCATAAATTATCTTAAGTAATAAAGTCTGTTTTTCAGATTTTCATATACTTTTTTTAAATTCAGATTAAAGTTTATAATGTCAATATAAACACAGGTGTGATAGATCTTGGAGCTGATTGGTTTGGTTCATGGCTTGGAGCACTTTTTATCACCTTTTTCCAAAATTTGGAAAAAGTGTCCCCCGATTCATACTGGAAGCCTGTTTTTACTTAAAACAGTGTATGTTCATAGCGGAAAATGTAATGTTAAGCATATTCAATTTGCGAAATTTGCCAAAGAAAAAGCATGTTGCACCATAGTGTTGATACTTTATAAAGTTGCAATGAATGTCTGTGGACAGCGCCTCACCTGTCAAAGTTTAAGGAGTGGGTAGATGATATGAAGCGATGGCCAAAGGTTAATTATGTTGATATAATTAACTTGTTTGAGTTGTTATGACAGCCAACAATTGTACAAGTTGAGCCTGAACTCATGTTCACACAAACTAGCACTTCTCCGCCTGGATCACTCATGTCGGTAGTTTTTACATTGCTTCTTACAGAGACCGAAACCAGAAAACAGTCCAATTAGAATCATCATGGTGGTGCACAGTAGTTGGTCAGGAAAACTGGATATAAGATTCTATTTTAAACCCTTTATAGAAAATGAATACTTCCGGAAAAAATGCTGCTTAAAAATTGTGTGGTCACTGTTGCGTTCTATACCGTTTATGACCGCATGGCTTTACATGCAACGCTTATAAATTCCTCAAATGTGCTTTGACTGAGAGAATTTTCTCCTTCATTTTCTTCACAGCAATGTTTTTTGCCTCTATCTCACTCTTCTGGTTGCAGAGGAGGTAGAGAGAGCTTAAGTGTTCATGTCTTAAGCTAGTGTGGCTGCTCTGGCTGCTTTAGCAATTAGCTCTGCAAATGTAACACCACAAATGTTGTGTCAACAAATGAGATTGTAATATAGTGAACAATGCAGTCCGTTTGTTTTGGGTGTTTTCTGCAAGTGGGCAATCACTTTGTTTTGCATTAGGCAGGCAGCAGGCAGCAGTTTAGTTCATTTTAGGAACAGCATGTCTGCACAGGCCCACACAACAGCGAGAGGGGTTGGACACAAGCATGTGGAGAGAGCATTGTTCCTCTGTCTTTCTCTCCTTATTTCTCCCTCCTTTCCACACCACCATACATACTTTCCTTTCAGCTCAAACAGATTATTGGTTACTATAGTTTCAGCGCTGCTCACTTTCATTTCAGGGCATCAGTGGGGTTTAGAGGCATGATCAAATTCTTTATTTGAAAGGGGAACATTAGAGGAATAGTTAAAATGAGAATTCTGTCATTATTTACTAACCCTCATCTGGTTTGCCCAAAGAAACCACGGAAAAAAGAAATTATAATAATTAAAGTGTATTATTATTTGAATAGGCTTGTAAATGCATGAGAGTTAGAATGTAATGACAGAAACTAAAGTTATGGGTACAGTCACTGTAAACCCTAATGCCCAAAATAATATTTATTTAATTATTTTGAGTAGGAAAAGATTAAATCACACAAATTAGTTCAAATTGACCTTGATGAGTATTGAGCACTTTCTCTTTCTTTTGAGTTCACAAAACTGACACCTTTTAAGTTACCTGAATTGTTGTTGTTTTGAGTTTAATGATCTTGCCTCTAAATTTACAGGAACATAAATTTAACAGAAACTGGGCAGGGGATTTATATTTCCCAGCCTGCTGTGCATGGCACTCGACAGGGAGAGTAAATGTTAAAATGATGTGTTATATAATGTGTTTTTGTGTAAGATTCATGTAAAAAGGGAGACTTAGTGTCTAATGTTTTTTTTGTGTGTGTGTGTGTGTGTGTGTGTGTGTGTGTGTGTGTGTGTGTGTGTGTGTGTGTGTTATTTAGAAGAGTTTTTGTTATGTTGGAGTTGTGGGGGTTGCCATTATGGTGAATAGTGAAGCTTGAGCATAGGTTGAGTTGAGTTTAATTTACTCATTAAACAATTGCTATGCTAATCAAAGCATAGAGTGTTACCAGCATTCACTGTACTAGCTTTTGGTATAGGAATGCAATGAGGAGAGAGAGAGAGAGAGAGAGAGAGAGAGAGAGAGAGAGAGAGAGAGAGAGAGAGAGAGAGAGAGAGAGAGAGAGAGAGCAAAACAACACCAAACACTGCCACAATACCCACTACACACACACAGTCAGAAGTGCAATCCATTACTGCACATATAATAAAAAAAAAAAAATAATAATAGTAATAATAACAAAAAATAATTATGCCATAGGACGTAATACAAGCTACTGTGGGTTTTCTCTACAAAGTATTCAAATTGACACTACTAGTTAATTTGAAGTTCAGCCAAAGAGTTTAATTTAGTGTTAGCTTACACAGTATTTCAAGTTGAGCAATTAACATGCATGTGTGGTACAAAAATAAAATCTAAAAGTTATATTAACTTTGGTGTTTATTAACTAAAAAACAATTTATGTAACTGATTGCCTCAATTTGCTAACTTGCTAACTTATTAGTGTTTACAAACTGAAGAATACCTCAGTTGCCATTTTTTTCTTCACATGCGTGGATTGAGACAATCCTGATTTGGAGATGTGAGTACTATCTGACAGAGAACTTATATGTATTTTGTTGTGATTGGAAGTCCACAGGAATGGTTTAGGAAAGCAGTCTTACTCGGAAAAGTCATGGTCTGGTGAGCAAACGATCATCGCCTCAGCCCCCATAAAGAATCGGACAGATTTCAAATCCCATCATGAAGAATGAGTAGATCCTAGCAGCTTCACCACAAGTGTGATCACTGAGCTGAGGTGCCTGTAACATGTTGTTTCACATCTTTTGTGCAATATTACAGCACTGAAGCTATAATTTGATCACGTATTTCTCCCAAGACATACACACACACACACACACACACACACACACACACACACACACACATACACACACATTGGTGTGGAATATGAGCACAATGGTGCAGCTTCACTGAGAAGTTAAGGGTTTTCCTAGTAATAATTGCTTTTCTTTACTGCTGTCAATTTAAATGGGTTGAAGACGGCCCATAAAGCAGGACAGTCTGTGTGCGCACGAGTGTGTTTTTGCCCTCTAACCCTCATAAAATCCGCTCTATGATCATTCTATTTACATGAGCTCATAAGTTAACACAGGAGATGTTGTCAAAGACAGTCCCTATTAAGACTTCAAATAGGCATGGGCAAAAAGACAAGCTTCACATGAGCACAGATGTAACTTTTAAAACATTTATTATCCCGTCTGTGATGTTCAGAGCATGTACTTTAGATGTATCTTACTGAAATTGAATGCTTTATGGACAATTCTAGAATGGAATTAAGGTGCAGTAACATTTAGTGTTGAAAGGGATAGCACTGTCTGACTATTGCTGGATTTGCATTAACTTTCACTGATTTACAGTGATGCAAAAACGGTGCAAAGATATTTAGGTTGGAATTCACTAAGAATGAATTGCGCCCGCTGATAGCGTTGCTTATTTGTGTGCGCTATCTGCATTTTTTTTGCACCTGATAAAAAATAATAATTACTAAAATAATTATGCAAACTAAAGGAATAATGCACTCAAGGCACCAGAACTATAATACCAAATCATTTTAACATCATTTGAGGAATTAATGCTGGCCTGATCACTAGAAAATGTAAACATACTCTTTAAAGGAATAGTTCACATGAAAAATACTCATTCTCTTATCATTTACTCACCCTTATGCCATCTTAAACTTGTATAATTTTCTTTCTTCTGTGGAACACAAACAAATATATTTTGATGGAGATTTGATGAGTTTTAATCCATACAATGCAAGTCAATGGGGTCCAATACTCCAGAAATGTAATGATTTCATCCATGTCTTCTGAAGCGATACAATCGGTTTTGGGTATGAAGACATGGATTAAACCTCTCAAATCATATATGTATATATATATATATTATATATATATATATATACAGTATATACATGTAGTATATACATGGCTAGTAAATAAGGTACTAGGATTTGCACCAAAAATACTGTGCGCAAATGTGGTACAACTGTTTAAAGATTTAGCCCATTGGTGCCTTCAAAATACAAATATAATGCAACTGTATTGTCTGTAACAGGAAAAAATGCAGTAGATTCTTATTCATCAGATTTTTCATTGTAACATTTAAACATTGAATCACTTGAGCAACAATGCAGTAAAGCAATGGCTTATTCATATTTCTTTCTCTCTCACACTTTCTCTTTCAGTGACACATATTAGCTATCCCTCCCGGCCACAATTGCTATTTAGACACCCATCTCACAATTGTTTACAGTATTGATTTATTTAGTGAATGATTGGGGTTGGAGGGAAAATTATAACAGGCATCATCACAGCTCGCCTGGGGCCGGAAACTTTGTGACGGATCATGTGACAAGCTGAGTGTTTAAATGAGACTGTCAACTGAAGAGCTCTCTCCTGCTCCTGAGGAAAGCACTGGCTAGAGGTGTACACTAGAGGTGTAAATGCAGCAAAAACATAGAGGAGTCTATGTTTTTATGACTCTACCTCTATGTTACACTGCATACATATTTATTGTGTATATCCAACCATATATCCATGGTTGTACTATGGTAACAGTAACTGTAATAGCTACAGTATTTGAAAATATTGTAGTATTATAATTTAGAATCTATTAGGGAAGTGAAGAAACTACAAAAAAAAAAAAAAAAAAAGAAATAAAAAATAAATAAAATAAAATAAAATAAAAATAAAACACTTAATGGTATAAATCGAATTAAAATCGTCATGACATATTATTAATTAAAGTGAGTAAATGAAACTTAGACATTTTAGTTAATTCAGTAACTTTTACTTACAAATATGATATGCATGGTTCTTAAATAAACTTAGTACAATTTAAATAAACATCTTATTAGAACATCATGTTTTGAATTTTCCTTAAAAACACGTTTAATCATGCACATGACATACGGAATCCTCCCACAGGAAACTTAATGTACAAAACACCATGATGGTGACAATCAACATATTTGTTATTGTTATTATTATTATTATTACTATTATTATTATTACTGTAATTTTGAGTAGAAAAAAATAACTTAAGACAGTGAACAGTGAAACCATGCAAGCTCATTAATTATTCAAGCCCAGTGCATGCTGGGAACACCAGCTTCAATTTTATTTATTTATTTATTTACCAGTGAAATTTACTCAAATTAGCAAATAAATATGACAAGGTTTTCTTACATAGGAATAATACAATAATACAGATTGTAAAAATAACAAAGAATCATAAACATTTTTTACATGTTTGAATGTAGAATTTACTTAATATTTTCAAGTTCACACTTATTCAATGTAGAAGTACTTCATCTTTTCTGCTATATTTACTGCAAAATATTTGTATGTGTGTGTGTGTGTGTGTGTGTGTGTGTATGGGAGCTGTAGTTATATTATACATACACATGATGACTATTTTTCACATCAAATACTGTAGTTTGTTTTGTTGCCATATATGTTGATTTAACCAGTGGGCAGTGTCAAAAGGGAAACTTTTAATTTTGCAATGTTCACATATTCTTAAAATAGTTAAGTATAATGCAGATAAACAGATTTGGCTTGTTGTTCAAGATAGAGAGCTCGAGCTTGAAACTCGACAATATAAAATAACATAACAGGCAAATAAATATTCATTCATAATCCAAAACATCCAGCTCAAACATTACAGTTCACGTGTCTTACAGCCATACAATAGCTTTATGTGTGGAATGCAGTGAAATTGAATTTGTTACTCCCTAAATGTTTTTTCTTCAGGCATGGTGAAGGTATATTATGTAAATGATGTTTTTATGCTCCATAAGTTACTCATTTTGAAGCTGCTAACTGGTAAAATCTGCTTTTAATGAATTTGTATAAATTCCTGAGAATTTGTGTTATTGGTGGCCTCTGCTCATTTCCCGCTGTTCCACCAGCTTCCACCTCCAGCCTCTGAAGAAAACTACTCAATACACCATGTGTCATTTGCCTTATTAAGGGCTTAGCCACTAATTGCATTAGGCATATTAGCATGCAAGCATTTGAGGCTTCTCAGTCACCCTAAAATGGGATTTTCCAGTCAGCAAAGAACATATGAGCCTTGTGCTTAACCGTTTGGGCCAAAAAGCCAATTCATTTCACTGCATAAAGTGGACGTGGTGTTATTCCTCCTTACTGAATTAGACCACTGTTAAAAACTCCCAGAAACTCATAACCTGATAAACGTACACATAGGTCATTCCTGTTATACAGTAGCTTTCAAACTTAGTAACTTTAAAAACAATAAATGAGCTTATGCTGCAATTTAAGGACATATTTCTGTAAAAGGGTATTGCACACTCTCAGAAATATGCTATGATCAAGCTCAGGCCCCTAAACTTGAATAATTATAACTTGATAATTTACATAATGGCAAGAAAATGGACAGGATTCCATGAACAGGAATAGGGTGACACTTACCAGGATGGAAATTAGCCAAGCTGCTAAAATTAGCCACTGAGGAATTGAGAGTAAGAATGTCAACTTGAAGTCAATTTTTTTTAATATTTCGTTTAACTATCTTCTGAAATGTTGATAACATTGTATCATTTTCTGAACGCAAGGAAGTGTCAAATCATGATCACGCCAAGGAGACTGCCGATATCAAGATTTATAGTAAAAAAAAAAAAAAAAAAAAGAGTTACATTTTGGTCTGTTCTCGCTCAAACTGATCCTATCACTTCAGAAGACATGGATTAAACCACATGAGTCGTGGAAAAAAAGTCCTACTGCATTGTCGGAATGTCACACATAACGATAGAAAAAGAACCAAGATCCACGTGATATTTTCATCTAATCCACTGATGTCTTAATTTCACATCCGCCCTTCTAAATGTGTATGTTACTCAAAACATTCACTTTATTCAGAAAATGTATCATCCATGGTGGTGTCTTCAACTGAGACCACAAAAATTGTCCTTGTTCTTGCAAGGGAGCTGGCTTCAATTTGAAACACACTGAAGGTGCTAATTGGCAGCTGCTTTCTTAGCCTGCCATAACTTGTTACCTTAAATCTGTAAACATGTGGCATTAGTAAACTCGTCTGTGGCTTTGCCCTCTGCAGTCACCACACAAAGTTTCTTTATGAAATCAAACCCAGTGATGGAATTCTCCTCGGTCGCGAGGTTAAGCTTTTGATCTAACCAAACAGATTCTTTAAAGGCAGATGGGGAAAAGGGCAGATAGGACTAAATGAATGCATGTTTGCATTCACTCTAACCTTATTTTTGTCGAGCATGAGCCTTTGATGTTCTGTTTGTTCTCAAACACTCCTTTGATACAAGCCAGTGAGAGAAAGAGAGGAGACCCCCATAACTCAAGAGATCCAAACTCCTTTACTCAGACATACGGAGAGAGTAAAGGGTGATTCACTTTCTCTGTCAGAACGAGTGTGCAGAACTGTATCTACCTACAACTTGTATGACCTCGTTAGACAATAAATAAATAATTAGTGTACATCCTAACAGAAGGATTAGGCCCATTGACCCTTCAGATTATTGAGTCAAGTGGATTTTGAATGCAACTTGCAAATGCGTTTATTTGCATCTTTTAAAATTAAGCTGCATGATTATTGTAGGGAGAAAAAAAAAAATCATAAACATATCAAGTGCAGATTTGACATATTTGACAAGTGACATATATTCATCTGACTTTTTTTTTTTTTATGTGTAAAATAAATAGCTAATTTACACAGTGATTTGATTGGAAATGGTGGAGACTGTGAATCAGAATTAAGGCAAACAATTATCACAGTCACTTGAAAAGAGAAGTGTCATTTGATAGCGGTTACCTGAGCTTTGTTTTAGATTGCCTCTATTAAGAACTGAATCAATACGTAAATGATTTAACATTAAGCGATTAGCTTTAAATTATCTTGGAGCAAATGTAGGTGTCCTTGCTTATGTGATTCATGCTCATTTGGGAATGAGGGGTGACACCAAGTTTAATCCGTAACATGCTCTTCTCAAGATTTATTCATGTATCCTCTCTGGGTACCTGTAAGGGACCATACAGTCAAAGCTTGAGAACACAGGATTTCTAAAAATAAAACATTAAATACAACGGTAAAGACAAAGGCAGTTAAATATAATGGAAACAACTAAAAACCAATAAAATCATAAGGAAATAAAGTAAATAATACATTTAGAATAATTAATAATAAAGTTAGAAACAAACAAAAATACCCCATTCTCCCCACAGCTAATCAGCTGGTTAGTACAAAATAGTAAAATAGTAAAAATAGGGGCAGATGTGAGCCAGCCCTTTGATGAAATGGCTAAACAGGCATTAGAGTATCCAAGAATAGATATTAATACGGCACTGAGTAAAGCAGAAATGAAAGGATTAATTAAAGAGAAGGAGGTGGCAAGAAATGTGGACCCAGGAGAGAAAGGGAAGGCATCCATATGGAATTATAAACGAGGTAGGAAATGAGAGAGTAGTTTGTGGCAAAAGAAGGGATGACACAGTAATTTCAGGACTCCGTATCGGACACAATGCATTGAACCAGTCACTATTTAAGATAGGAAAGCATAACAATGGACTATGCAATAATTGTGGATTACCGGAAAATGTTGAACATGTTCTATTAGAATGCATAGGTTATTACAAAGAAAGATCTCAGCTCAGAGAAGATGTTAAAGCCATATCCAAAGGGATTCATAGTTTAACATTACAGAGCTTATTGAATAACAATTCAAAAGTGACTAAGGCTGTATTAGATTACCTAAAGACAACAGGTCTGATTAGAAGAATATAACATCAAGTCTCTGGGAAATAATATGATATTCAGATTAAACAATTAGATTTCAGATCTTTTTTTATTTCTCTTCTTCATCAATGCCTTACACTCCATCCCAGTAGGTGGCAGAAATGCAACTAAGCTGGTTTGCCAATCGCCAATAAATCTAAAGAAGAAGAAGAAGAAGAAGAAGATGAAGAGCTGGCCCTTTACATGCACAGACCTGCCTCAGATTGCGCCACAACCAAACACCAGCTCCAGTCATCCCCACCAGCTCATCAAACACCACAGTAAATTAAACTCAAAAGAAACCAGTATTAATATAAAGGTGTACAATACAACATAAACTAGAATGTGTGCACTACAACTTGTTAATGATTTACTGAAATTAATAAAGTATTTGAATGAGAAATAAACTGAGTCCGAGTTTTGATATTAATGTGTGATGATTACTGGTATGTGGAAATGTAAACCATTGGGTGAACTGAAATAAAGGGAAAATTCATTGACGATGAACGTGCAATATGATGTGTGTGTGTGTGTGTGTGTGTGTGTGTGTGTGTGTGTGTCACCATTCAATGTGTGGCCGCATCAAGGGCCATTACAGTAAAAAAAAAAAAAAAAAAAAAAAAATAGTTGTATTTACTTTATATTATTATTATTATTATTATTATTATTATTATTATTTTAAGGTGGGGCTTAACAGAGGGTCAATTCCAGGGTATCTCAACCCACAGAGTGTTGCAAAGGACCAAGGGACAAGTCTTGAAGAGCATGTGAGTCGACATGTGAGCCAAAAGTTTCACAGTGGCAGCACAAAATGATGTGGTTGCCACAGCAATTGCGTTTTGGGGGTGTGTAAAAATTAAAAAGTAATAAAGGCCATGTGACTTGTGTGCTATACTCCAAGTCATAATTAAGTTATTTATAGATTAAAAATGTAACTTCTGTGTTCCACAGAAAAATAAAATAAAATAAATAAATAAATAAATAACAGCATAGTAGAGTGAAGCAACACGAGGGTAAGTAAACATATGACATAATTTAAATTTCTGAGCAAACTATTCCTTTAAAACGGCATTTGGTATCTCACATTCCCATTCGCATCAAATGAGGAGAGCATTTTTTTTTTTAATCTTTGTAAAAATAGGGCCTTGCACTGCAGTATTCCTGGTTGCATTTATGACAAGCAGGAAATCCCCTGACACCACCCACATGAAAATTAATGTGATGGACACACATAGAGCAATGTCAGACAGAAAAATTGACATGTGGCCCTGTTCGGCCCTGGCACCCTGCACAGTGAAAATGCGGAGTGTTCATGTTTTGCCTTATGGAGGCTCACAGAGGATGATTCCAGATGAGTCGCCTGCCCTGCCTCTGTCAGAAGCCAATGATAAATGAGGAACAGGCCTGGCCTTGCTGTTTATTTAGACCTCTTGTTTCTGACATAGTCCTGCTCAAATCCAGCCCTGGAGTGTCCGCTATTAAAACATAACCCAACCTGACAACGACCAGTCCATTGGGCATTCCAACCCCTCTCACAGCAGTTAGGACCAGACTCTCTCTCTCTCTCTCTCTCTCTCTCTCTCTCTCTCTCTCTCTCTCTCTCTCTCTCTCTCCCTCTCTCTCTCTCCCTCCCTCCCTCCCTCCCTCTGTGCAGGCTGTGTTCTGGAAGGGGAACTGCGGCACTAGACTGTAGCAGACTTTCCAGTACATTAGGAGTCCATGAAAGATCTAACCAGGGTTTCAACTATAACTGCTCAGCACAAACATATGGGAAAGCATTAGATTCCATTCTCATAAGGTCTAGCTTTATTTTTCTAAGGGTTTGCCCTGTTAAAAGAACAGAATTGCTGGTCTTCAGCATGTGTTGTGTTTGGGATGTTTGCATTCTGGAGCATCTACTAGACTTCTTAACCAGCTTAACCAGCAAGATTCCTTGGTTCACCGAGAGATCATGCTAGTTGACCAGCATTCTTTTTTTTTTTTTTTTTTTTTTTTTGTACTTTGGTAAAAGATGGTGTTTTTACTTTGGTAAAAGCTGGTGTTTTCAACCACAAATTTCCAAAATGTAATATGGCAGAGGAAAAGTAATTTATATTCATTATGAAAGTCATGTCTTATTTCATGAATCAGTAATATTTATGATGAAAGTGCTACCTTATTGGTCGCAGAAACTATAAACCAACCCCAACACTACCACCTAACCCTAACAAAGCAGTTTACACAAATATATAATGTTTTTGTCTGAAATGTTGGATGGCAGAGGAAAACTTCATATGTTAAGATATGTTAAATACATTTGAAGCATACTGTCTGTTTATATATTGTTTTCACTGATATAAAAACTCACAAACTTGCACATATGCAACATACTGTATATTTCAAAATATTACAAAAAATTTCATTTTCAAATATGTAACTTATTTTCACAAATACTAGAGGAGTTTGAATGTGTTCACATTTACTTTAATATAGGAAACTAATTATATATAAATCTAACAAATGAGATTTCTGTATGGGAAATGTGCACCCCCCACCAAGTTTCTTAACTTGCTGGACAACCAAGCTTTTCTTGAATATTTTTATTGCTGGTAACTTTATTTTTTAATGGATCCCCCATCAAAAAGACCAGCATATATCCCTAGCATGGGGTGCTGGTGACACTACCACAAATTTTATAAACATAGTATGGCAAAAGAAGAGTCTTTTATATTTATGAAGAAAGCAATACCTGATTGAACGAGTCAGTAATATTCACCATGAAAACACTAGTTGAAGAAGCTATAACCTAAGCCTAACCCTGCCCCTAAACCTAACCCTGACCAACAAGGTAGTGCTTTCCTCATAAATATGAATGAGTCTTCATACTGCCACCAGGTTTCTTAACTGTTACTTTACCAGAAAGACTTCCTTTGTCAGTTAGCTTCGCAGAAAGACCATGCTGGCTGACCAGCATTTTTTGCTGGTAACTTAATTTTTCTAATGGATTCCCTTGTCAAAAACCAGCATTGCTGGTAAACAGCATACATCTTGTGTTTTGAGTGGTGTTGTTCTTACCAGGAATTTCCGAGACATAAGATGGCTGGGGAAGAGTTGTTTATATTTATGAATACAGTCATACCTGATTGCATGAATAAGTAATATTCATTATGGAAGTGCTACCTGATCAGTCTGATAAACTTTAACCGAAACCTAACCCTTCCCTGTAAACCTAACCCTAACAAATTATCTATTGCTTTCTTCTTAAATATGAATGATTCTTCCCCTGCCATCCTATGTTTTGAAAATGAAGTTTTACCAGAAAGGTCATGATTATTGACAAGCATTTTTTGCTGGTGAAGAGCATTGATATGCTGGTCCACCAGCAAGACCAGCACCACACCAGCACTAACCAAAAAAACTAGCCAGGACCTGCATAGAAATTCATGCTGGTCTAAGCTGGTCTTTTCAGCTGGGTTGGCTCCTAAGAGAGACATATACGACTGGGATAGCTTTGGAAGTCACAGCTGCCTGGGCCTTTGGGCATTCATTGTCCTTATAAATAATTGTTTCCTGTTTGTCAAATCCACTTTTTTCTAGACTGCTGAACATGAAAAATGGGAGAGGCCTTATGGTAGATTCAGCTTGTAAAACATCTCAATGTTCCACTCCTCAGAGGGGAAGACTGGAGGTTTGAATTTTGTCCTGTTCAATGCTGCCAGTTTTTCAAGTCAAGCCAGTCCACTTATGTTGCGGTGTTCTTCCTTGGACCACTTGCAGGCATCTCACATGATCACTTGGCATGTGTTCGAGAGTCGTGACTACAGATCGTAGACTCGGGGTGCAATGGTGAGAAAATATTATATCAACAGGGGGGCTGTGAAATGTGAGCCAGCTTGTACTTAGCTTTATGTTTTTACAAATGTTCAGAGCAGACAAGCAATGACGCAGGCCATCAAACCTTAATACCACATTTGAAGAGAGGAACCAGGGCTCTGTAGGAAAATACCACTGGGGAACGGTGGGAGATTTGGTACCTCAATCCCTCACTCATAGGACATGTGGTGACAACTGTCTTCTTCACAGAACAAATAAGCTTCGCGGGACCATTAATATGCACATTCACAGATACTATAATTGAAAATCCCCTTTTCGTGGATGTTTGTATGCGACAGAGAAAGAGAGGGGGGATAATTGTGTGTTTTGTCAAACGTGTTCAGATGAAATTGGAATTGGAGTGTGTGTTTTTGTTTGGGGACCTCAGGCGTGTTATTCAGCGCTGGTGTCCTGGATTCAGATCCGCTGGTCTCAAGTGGGCAAATCTGAAAACCAAGAGGGTTTTGGCAGGAAGATGACAGCCTGCACTTATATGAGGCCCCAAATTTAATGAGCATGAATAATGAATATTACTCTCTACATGCTGATCACTAAATGAGATGCCAACTTATTAGGCCAAACCCTTCCTGCTCTTTCTATATCTACATATTTGTGTCCCAAGCATGCATTGAATTCTCAGTGGTGACAAAGCCCTTTTACAGTGACAGTAGCTTGCCAGAAAAAAAAACAAAAAAACAAAAAAAACAAATTGGCATTGGGTATGCTGGAAATGGCAATGCTACTCATCGAATTGTTGCTGTATGTGGTATGTATTTTTTTTTTTTTTTTTTGTATGCATATAGTATATAACCTTCTAAAATTCCTTAGGAGAAATAAAAATAGACACAAATGAGACAAGTATTGAATTATAGAGCTATAAACTAATGTAGATAGCTACAGTGAGTTAATTTTGGGACAGTTTAATAAGAAATTTTAAGTTCATATTGAAATCTCTGACTTTTGACTGCAGACATTGATATCTTGGTAAATATGAGAATAGCATATGACATTGTTGAGATCTTTTCTGAAACTAGGACATCCATGATATTACTGGGGTCTTTTTCTCTGGAGAAACATTCGAGAAACAGGAGACTTAGGCAGAAACTAGTAGAAACAACTGAGCTAAGATATATAAACAAATCTAAAATAGATTGACTTTTTTACGGTACTGTATCCTGCAAAACAATGTGCTCAACTTGCCCTTCATTTCCAGCAATATTGTTTTTTTCAAAGATCTGCAAATACATCATGCACAAAGAAAAGAGCTGTAACATTCAGAGCTGTTGGTTGATGAAAGGTATACCAAGCGTGAGCATTTCCTTGTGTTTCCTGACCTGAATTATTGATGGCGCTAATCAATATGTCTCCAGTCCTGAATACACCATTCGAATCTTCCATTATCTCCATCTTTATAAACTATTTTGAATGTTCTTCATGTTAATAACACACCTCAGAAGACCAGGAGTTTTGCTTGTAAATATATTATTTTTAAAATACTTATTGCTGCTACTAGGGCTGGGCGATATATTGAATATTAACAATATACACATTGATTTTTCTTACAATATGAAATTAAGCAATTTTTGAATATCCAAATGATTTAAATGTGCTTTTATTTGGTCATTAGGTTTTCTAAAGGCAGTGCCACTATACTAGTTTTGTGATTCTTCCTTATCTTGAAACTTGCTAGTATGAGAGTGATAAGAATTAAATCTTTTAATAAAGTATCTCTCTCTCTCTCTCTCTCTCTCTCTCTCTCTCTCTCTCTCTCTCTCTCTCTGTGTGTGTGTGTGTGTGTGTGTGTGTGTTACATGCTGGGAGCGAGTGAACGGAGTTTGGCATGGGTGAGAGTTTTTGAGTTGGAGTTGATCTTTTTTCAAATTGTCCCTTTCTTGAATTGTGTTTTGTACAATAGTAGGATTATTTGGGCTGATTTCGGTCAGCGAGTGGGGAAAATGGGGACAAATGCGGGTGATTTCTCGCAACTGACTGTTAGACATGGCTGCAAATGTATGCCTGATGCGTCTGTGTCAGTAGAGGATTGCCTGCTGGCTGTGAGTGCTGCAGTTGGCGGTGTCAATATTAGATCTGCCTCTCGTATGAACAAGGTGATAGTTATTTTCCTGAGTCAAAGCCAAATGGTAAATGATTTAATAGAGAGCGTATTAATAATCAATGAAATGTTTGTGCCTGTTTTGCCTCTGTTGAGCCCATCAAAGAAGATTGTTTGGTCAAATGTACCTCCATTTGTTAAAAATGAGAAATTAGAGGAAATACTTAAGAGATATGGTAAATTAGTGAGTCCCATTAAAATGATTACGCTCGGATGCAAAAATCCCGAACTTAAACATTTAATGTCTTTTCGGTGCCAGGTTTTCATGATTCTGAATTCTCAGAGTGATCCTTTGAACCTGTTGGTGAAATTAACCATCGAGGGTAAGGATTACACTATTTTTATTAGTTCAGAGTCCATGAAATGCTTTATTTGTGGCGAATTTGGACACATTAGACAGATTTTCCCGAATAGTAATGAAAATAATGGTGCCAATGGAAATTTGGCTGTTAACATGGAAGATGATAGGGCACGAGGTTCCAATATAATTCTGGATGCTGCACCATTACAACTTCCACAGGCCAGAGTGGAATTAACGCCAAGTAGCATGAGGCGCACGACGGAAGATCCCTGTCGGCTAATTCCAGCAATAGTGCCGTGGAGATAGCTGAGGTAGCGGCCGGCCAAAATGATGTGCCCAAAGTTATACAGCTAGAGTTGTGTTCGGAGCAAGTGCGTGCAAAACACGCACATGAGGCCGACTCACCTGGGGATGAAAAACAAACACAATCTGAAGTAAGTGACATTAACATAAGTACTGATAAAACGATTGATCAGAGTCAAGGAGATAATGTTTCGCAGGAGGTGATGGATTTAAAGCTACAGACGGAAGATTTCGATAAGGATTACGAGGAAATATATGATGGGAATGGTAAGATGGATTCGGAGAATACTTCTGAAAGTAGGACTAAACTTTACTCAGTACAGCAGATTAATACTTTTCTTGATTATAAAAAAAGGGCTTCATAAGCCCAGTATTGAGTCGTACTTTCCAGATTTAAAACTATTTCTGATATCTTGTACTGTAGCTATGCAGAAGGCATCCTTTAATGAGCTTGATAGACCAAAACGGTATCGCCTTAAGAAGCTTCTCTGTAATGTAAGAAGTACATTGCACTTGCAAGGCAAAAAGTGACATGGCTTGGATGCATTTTTTTAATTATTTTTTTAGTTGTTATTTATTTTTTTATTTTTTCTTATGGCATCCTTGAGATTTGGCACTTTAAATATTAATGGGTGTCATGATGCTGTTAAAAGGTTTACTCTTTTTAACTATATTATGATAAAGAGGGCTGGTGTAGTTTTTTCTTCAAGAAACTCATACAGATTTGAATAACCAAGTACAATGGCTGAGTGAATGGAAGGGGCAGGCTATATTAAGTCATGATTCTAGTGTTAGTGCAGGGGTTGCGATTCTCTTTGGACCAGAATATAAGGAGCAACCTGTGAGTGTTTTTGAATTGGTTCCTGGTAGAATGTTGCGTGTTGATGTAACGGTTCATGGACTTAATTTTTCACCGTTTAATGTGTATGCTCCAAATATTGGTTCAGAGCGAATTCTTTTCTTTAAAAAACTGAAGACTGCTTTAAGTGATGCATTGCAGGAAAGAATGGTTGTTCTGGCTGGGGATTTTAATTGTACTATAAATTACACCCTAGATAGGAATCATGAAGAACCCCATAGACAGTCATCAGATGAACTTAAAACTATGATAACTTATCATTGTCTTGTGGATGTTTGGAGAGAAACCTTCCCTCAGACTAAACAATATACCTGGTTGAAAGTAAACTCTAATATGGTATCTGGAGCTAGACTCTATAGAATTTATGTGCAGAAAAATGTTAGGGGTACATTTTTTAATAGCTGTATTATTCCCACTGCTTTACCTGATCATCATTATATGTCTGTTGAAGTTTCTATTGCACAGAGCACTCTTAAGCACTCACTTTGGAAATTTAATAGTAGACTGTTGCAAGATCACAATTGTGAGCACTCTTTAACCCTTTTTTGGGAGACTTGGAGAGAGAGAAAATTGCTATATAAGTCCCTAAGTCAATGGTGGGATATTGGCAAAGCACAAATTAAATTTTTTTGCCAGAGTTTTATTGCTTATAATAAAAGCATTTTGGAAAGTACATTGAGACAGCTTGAATAATGATATCCTTTACATTGATAATAAAATGGACGAGGTGGACACTGCTGAAATCCTTGAATGGAATAAATTCCTTTTACGGAATCTTTGAGAAGAAAGGGCCCAAGAGACACTTATCCGTTCAAGGTTTACTTCTTTCAACAACATGGATGCTCTGACATCTTCCTTTTTTAGTCTGGAGAAGAAGACCATAAATAGGAAGACTTTATGTCATTTGAAACTTCAAGGAGGAGGAAAAGTGACTGATGATCGTGGAATCTTTTCCTATGCTTTATCTTTTTATGAGGATCTTTACAAGGCTAAACACTGTGATGATGAAAAGGCTGATATTCTTCTTCAAGATCTACCTCAACTTGCAGAAGAGGATAAATCTAGACTTGATCAACCTTTGACTTTTGATGAACTGACTGTAGCTGTTCAGGAACTTTCTTTAGGTAAAGTTCCAGGATTGGATGGACTAAATGCAGAATTATATAAACAGTTTTGGTCGGTGATTGGAAAGGACTTGTTTTCTGTTTTCTTGGAGTGTCTGGAAAGAGGCACATTACCTGTAAGTCTTCGGAGGGCCATGATAACTTTACTACCTAAGAAGGGTAATCTTGGAGACATCAAAAATTGGCGCCCTGTGTCATTGCACGGAGTTGACTACAAGATATTTTCCAAAGTTTTAAATAATAGACTTAAACTTTGTATATCTTCAGTGATTCATGCAGATCAATCTTACTGTATTCCAAATCGATCAATTTTTGACAATCTTTTTCTGGTTCGAGACTTGATTTCCTTTGCCAAGGTGTATAAACTTGATGTAGATTTTGTTTCTTTGGACCAGGAGAAAGCCTTTGATCGAATTGATCATGGCTTTCTTTTTAAATGTCTCAGTTCTTTTGGTTTTGGTTCATCATGTATTTCTTATGTCAAGCTGTTGTACACAGATGTATATAGTATATTAAAAATAAATGACACCCTTTTAAGACCATTTTTAATTGGCAGAGGTATACGACAAGGGTGCGGTCTCTCAGGTATTTTATATGCTATTGCTATTGAACCACTCTTGGCAGTTCTGAGACATCAGTTAAGTGGGATTTCGGTAGTGTGTCCTTTTAGTACAGATTTGGTAACAGTTAGACTAAGCACATACTCTGATGATGTCACAGTGGTAATAAGGTTGGATGAAGATATAAAGAAAATGGTAGCATCTCTTGATGTCTATCAGAGAGCCTCTTCCTCACAAATAAACTGGCAGAAGGGTGTATCCTTTTTGCTGGGCAAATGGGAGAACGGAGGTCATCCAGTACTTCCTCAGCACTGCTCTTGGAGCTTGGAAGGGTTTAAAGTGCTTGGGGTTTTTATGGGAGTAGATCAATATATGCAGAAAAATTGGGAAGGTCTATTTGATAAAGTGTCTGGCCGTTTACACAGGTGGAGGTGGATTCTTCCTCAATTGTCATATAGGGGTAGAGTGCTTATTATTAATAACTTGGCTGCATCTATGCTGTGGCATCGTTTAAATGTACTTGATCCACCAAAAATTCTATTGCAATGTTTGCAGAAGATTTTTTTTTAATTTTTTTTTGCTTTTTTGGGGGATGGTCATCATTGGCTTCCCCCTGCAATTCTTTACTTGCCAGTTAATGAAGGAGGTCAAGGGTTGATTGATTTGACAGCTAAAGTTAAAGCTATGAGGCTAAAAGTTGCTCAGACTTTACTTTATTCTAAGGAGAATACTACACAATGGGTGTTATTTGGCCTGGCTTTGCTCAGAACTTTTAGTGGTTTTTCCCTTGATAAGCAATTGTTTTTGATGTCTTTGTATAGTGGAAATTTTTTATCTGATGTAAGTTTTAAATTTTAGGACTGTTTTTAAGGAGTCTAGATGAGAGAATGACCATTTTGGCCTGAATGAACCACTGTTTTATAATTCCTTTCTTGGTGGTAATGTTTGCACATCTAATACCATTGTTACAACATTTATGTTTGACTAAAGTTGCACATTTGACTGATATTACTTACAGAAAATGGAGACCAGCATTCAAAATTTGTGAACAGGTGGGATTTAGATCTGTGAGGATGGTGGAACAGTTCATAAACAGTCTGAAAGCTGCTTTTCCTTCTCAGCTCCTCCATTTTGTAAATGGTGTCCTGTCTGGTGGCTCGATGCAATGTTCTTTCCCTAAGTTATTTATGTCTCCAAGGGTTTGTATAGAGGGTGACCAAGAGGGGAAGTTGTTGAAATTTAAGGGGTTACAGGAGGTTAATTTTCAAGCAGTTGGAAAAAGGGAGTTTTATCAGTTATGTGTAATGACTGATTATTTTAAAGATATTAATCACAGATGTGATACAAAATGGAAAGAATATCTTATGGTTTCTGATGATCTTGCTCCTTCTTGGAGGCTCTTGTATAAAGGCCCCCTTCCAAAAAGTTCTGGAGATTTGCAGTGGAGAATATTACACTGTGTGTTACCTACAAATATCTTTGTTTCTAAGTTTAATACGGCTGTTTTATCATCCTGTAATTTATGTACCAAATTCATGTTTTTGCTGAATGTTCCAGGTTAGTACCACTGTTTACTCTATTGGAAAGAATACTTAGAAATTTAGGTTTCTGTTTTAATAAGATACTTTTTATTTATGGATGCAAGTATTCGAAAACACACAGAGAACAGTGTACCTTGGCGAATTTTGTAATTGGACAAGCTAAATTAGCTATTTGGAAGACCTGTAGAATGGCTGCTGAGGGGAAAAACATGAGTGTACTGCAAATCTTTACTGCTTTGGCTGAATCGAGAATCAGAGTGGAACACAAATTCTATCAAACCACAAAGAACTTACTTGAATTTGAGTTTAAATGGGGTGTGAGTGGTGCTTTATTGTCAGTATGTGAAGATGGGACTATAGTGTTTAATTGGTGATGTCTGATGGTCAATTTTAATATTTTGGTTTTGTTTTGAATATGCACACTGTAGTATTGCATGGGTAGATTACATTGTATTTTAGTGGTTTAGTATATGTTTAAATAAAGAGTTTTAAAGTCTCTCTCTCTCTCTCTCTCTCTCTCTCTCTCTCCCTCCCTCCCTCCCTCCCTCCCTGAACTTAAATAGCTAAAATGGCATTAGACTTGGTAGGTTCAATTAATTTTTCGTGAATCAGTTTAAACTGTCAATTTAAATTAATTGATTCAAAACTCTAAATCAACGATTCATTTGTGTTGTGACTCATAAATGTTCACTGTTTAAAGTCTTTTTTATGTTTTAGTAAAAATAAATGTAGGTAAAGATTCATTTGTATTACTATGTGTATATTGGTGTATATAAATATTGGTGCATATAAATGACAATTGATAAAAATATAATTATTTCTGGTGTCTATTTTATGAAAATTAAACATACCTTAATTAATTTGAACTACTATTAAAAATATTACTAGGTAATGTCTGTTTGGTTGAAATAATGGTCCCTCAGACCAAAAAAATAAATAAAAATAAAATAAAAATCACCGTTTTAAGGCTGAAGTGTGTGATTTCTTTAATGTTAAAATACCTTTTATTTTCTCAGCTGAATACTTACTAATATTGAGAAGCAAATTATAGCATAAGATATTAAGTCTTGTTTTTAGAGGAAAAAAAGTAAAGTATATGCTTATAACAGTAAATAAATAAATAAATATTTGCCAATTGGGTAAGAATAAAAAATGATTCAAATGGAAAATTAAGCATGTTTAGATATTTTTATTGGCAAACAAGGCAAAAATATACTCATTGAGAATTCTTATTATTCTTATTATTATTTATATATGTATTTTGCATCGCAGAGAGAACTAGAAGTAAGGCATTTGTAGATACTGTGGCTATATTAAAACATTGCTCAGTTTGAGCATTCTGACTAGCAACATTGGTTTGATTAATGGCATGAAATTGGGGCAGAATGAACTGTTTCACCATCCAATGGCAGACAGCATATATTTAATATCATCAAAAATCAAAGTGATGTGAAAAATATTGTGATCTACTGTGCATTTACTGTATATTGCCCAGCCCTAGCTGCTGCTATCAACATGATAGATTTATTTTATAACTCAGTTAGTTAATCTCGTAATACCTGGGAGTACCTGGCAGGAGGTGGAGATCTCCAGGCAGACTGCAGCAGTGTCTGACTCCCCCTCTGTAAACAGCACAATAAGCGGCCAGAGAGAACCACTCTGATTTATGCCCCCCATCGCTCTGGACTGTACATTAAATGCTCCAAATCTGTCAGTCAACCAGCCTGTCATTCCTCAGGACTGTGTATCATGATGAAAAAGGGAACGTTTAATTATTGATTAAACTATTCTCCACTCCTGACTGTATTTTTGGAGCGATTTCTCATGCATTGCTTTCAAACGGATCAAAGCTTCGCTCAGTTCAGATATAGGATGTTTTTGTGGGTTTCTCACATTTTAGAGAACATTTTTGACCGAGTACCTCTTTCCCTATCTCTATCTCACTCCCTTTACTGGACGTGCCAGATGCTTCATATCGCTGTCTGCTGACTAGCTGTACCTGTCCCTTTCTCAGCTCAGATGAGAACCCCTCCCCTCGCGTCTGTGTAAATCACAGGCCTCTCCTCTCGTCTCCTCAGCCTGTTATCTGTAAAGAGGGCTGATCTCTTGGCACAAATCGCGGAGTGAGCTGTCGAAGACGTGGCAGGGTTAAGGAGCGAGCACCGCGCTGCGTCTCAAGATGAGAAATCGAGTGGGTGTGCGTGTTAAAGTCGAGAGAAAGTGAAATATTAGACAGTGAGTGTTTCAAAAACACCCAGCCTTACCTGCACGCTGAAACTTCTATGGGAAATGTAATAAAACTGAACTAAAAATGAAATGGCTCTTGCTTGACTTTAGGGTGTTTTCGGTGGTTGCCTGGGCATTTCTATATGGTTGCTAAGGTTCAATGTGGTTAGCACATTTATATGCAGTTAGCTAGGTTGTTCTAGGTGGTGGCAAGGCTGTTCTGCATGGTTTCTTATTGCCCAAATCAAAAGAGCCCATCCCAAAGTGCCTGATATTCTGGTCCCATGATATGACTCAAGTCCCACCTTCACTTTAAACCTATAAGATTATTTAGCCTGTTTTTTTAGTCTGCCTGTCAAAAATCATCCCCACAATTTGAGGTATCATTCATGTCCCCTTGTTTCTGTGGACATCATGTTTATCAACCCGCTAATGCACGAGAAAATGAATGCATTTTTTAAAGCAGCTTATCAAACTAGAGACGCTACTCTTTAAAACCAAACAGGTTTCAGTGAAAAAACTTAAATCTGTTTCTTACCAGAGGCACATTTGTTGGCTGTGCTGTGCCCGTAGAAGATCTTCACAGAAATCGGTCATGTTGTTGAGTTACGTGACTCAATGCTCCAAATTTGTAATGCTAAAATGACAGTCTAGAGTGTTGTGAACAGTATTCTGATGGTTTATTTTATTTTATTTTATTTTTTTTGATAGTTTAAATTATTATTATTATTATTATTATTATTATAATTATTTATTTATTAATTTATTTATTTTTTTATTATGTGTTGCATATAGTCAAAGTTGAATAAACCAAAATACAAGATCCATAAAAATACAATGATGCGGGGTCGCACAAGGTTAAACTTCCATGGGAAGTTGAATATAAGGTGTTTCTTCAACTTTGGGCACCTTTAGCACTGTTGACTTCTAGTATGTAAAGTCTAATTAAAACAGTTTTCACACTCTCTTTATTTATTTATTTTTTATTGTTTTTCTACTAATGATGTCCAGCAGTGTATGTACATTCATTAAAGGAAATTTATGTAATTTTTGTCGTTTTTCTGAAAGTCTTTAAAATTCCCACTACACTGTTATTTTAAGCACATCTCGAAGTCTGGTGATGGAAATTATTATTTTTTTTTTTTTACTTTTTTTTTTCTTTAAATAAAATGTCCGACTAAGCTTAATTTCACATCTAACAATTGATCTATTCTAAATACACAGTTGAATAATATTTTTACACTTTTTGCATAATTTAGCAAAATCATAGCTGGAAAAATTACTTTAAGTTTAAAAAAAAACCTAAATAATAATAATAATAATAGTAATAATAATAATAAACATTACAATTGTTTGGTATGGTGGAAATGATGCCACAACTGTTTAGATAGTTTTATTTATTGAAATGGTTTGTTTATTTCACTCTTTGTCTAAATTACCATAGCTTAAAATAAAATCAGTAATTTGTATGTTTATAACCAATTTTCATTGCTTAAAATGTAATTATAATTTATTAAAATTGCCTGGGTCAAGTCTTAAAAAGTAACATCTATACGTAAAGGTCAAAAAAGTACCAAAAAATAAATGATGAATATATAGCAAACAATTTCTAAGAAGACTAAATGACCTTGTTATAACAAAAAGAAAATGTTTTAATAGCAATAGCTGTTAGGGTGTTCTAGATGGCAGACAGGTTGCTTACAGGCAGATTTAAAAGAGCTCACCCCCAAGTCTCTTTATATTCTGGTCGCTAGATATGCCTCAGTTCCCTCCTTTGATGGAAATCTATGTGATTATTTAACTAATTTAATCTTCTGCCAGGCAAAAATCGTAAGTCAGATCACTTAGTAAATGGAACACCTCTCCTCAACAAGTTGAACGAACACCACACAAGCGATTCCGTTAATGCACTGATGCTTAACACGTAAGGTTCTGGTTTTTGAAATATCCTGACCTCTAGTATAAAAAGTTGTAATAGTGATGCTTGCTTTAGCAAGCACCACTAATTCTAATCGTTATGGTCTGTATTATGTTTTCTTAAACATTACATGGAAAGATAAACACATCTGTCCTCCCAACAGGGTAGTAAATCTAAACTCAAATCTGTGGGATGGCACCTCTACAAACACAACCAGCAGTCAAACATTCCCACTGCGAATTTCACAGAAAAAGCCCACAAAAACAGTGCAGTATAGTGCAGAGTATGCTAGCAACACTGCTGTATAGCTTTTCAATTGTGATCCCTGTCAAACAACTGTATCCTTCCATGAAGGCAAAATAATGTGTGAGGCTCTCAAAAAGAAGCCCTGTGAGAGCCATATAGCATGATATATGCTCACCATGTTCTCTCGCAGGCCC
Source organism: Myxocyprinus asiaticus (assembly GCF_019703515.2). NCBI lineage: Eukaryota > Metazoa > Chordata > Actinopteri > Cypriniformes > Catostomidae > Myxocyprinus > Myxocyprinus asiaticus. The sequence continues at coordinate 40,258,366 of NC_059359.1, forward strand.
TTCAAATCCTGTCAGGCTGTTTAAGGCTGTTGATGGCTCACTGGAAACACACAAACATGCAAAGACACACACACACACAGCGGTCCTGCCATTCTACTCCCCGTGCTAGTTTCTTTAAAGAGGCGTTTTTCGCCGGTCAGAATCTGAGCTGTCAGGTAACTCATGAAAAAGTAATCAAGTTCCCTGCTTGTATCTCTCACTGTCACTCGACATTATGTCAGGGGACCGTTGGTCCGGTACAGGCGTACTCGGGCCACGAGCAGGTACACAGCCACTCCCTGTCTCCGACCATATGTTTCGGCTATTTCTGACAGTGAAAATCACATTTACATTGCATCTGCGTGCTGTTTACAGAGGTTTAAACTCCTCGGCTATGCCGCATCCTGTGTAGCGTGCTTAGCCCCATAGATAATACATGAGCTTGTTGGTTTTTAAAGAATGCCGCCATATGCATGAGAGCTTTAAATGAAGACCTAAACTGACAGCTCCATCTGCCAAATACGCTCTTCGTCAAGAAACGGCCCTCCGCTCTCCTCCTCCTGGTTTTCCTTCTCTCTAGAGGACACCATACTGTCGTCAGTGCTAATACTAAATATTAATAATTTGTTGACCTCAAAGTGTTTGGGAAACTCACACAGGGCCATGCAGAATGCCAGCCCTGCTGAATGGCATATGCAGATGTCAGGTGAGCACCGATTTTCCCCCCTCTCTTTGTTTGTGTTTTGCCGGCTCTCGAAAACAGACAAGTTGCGGCAGAATTCGTCATGAATATTGCATTGTGGGTGCACACACGTGCACGGATATACCCAAACACGCACACACATCGGCACGTGTGCACGTCCCCTCCCTCAGCATAAGCCTACAACAATCCCAATGGGTGGTTACAAAACAAGCCCAGCACTTCTGTCAGGCTTTTGTGTATAATGAACATTACATGGAGAACATTGCACTCAGAGGAATGCTAAATACTCTTACACTCACCTCTGTTCAAACCAAATGCGTGAATTGCATCAACAACCCACTTGTGTTATAAATATTTTTTTTATTATTATTGTGGTTTGAATTCAGATGCCTTTCAAACTTTAATGGCTATCAGTGTCTCTGTACCTGGCAGGGTGCTGGTGTTAACGCAATGCTGCTTCTCACAATGACATGCTCGACTCTTTTAAAAGAATATAAAAAATAGTTACATAATATACTGTATAACCCTAATATGACCCTAACTCTAACCAATAATATCAACCATAAATGCATAAATGCAATGAAATCATATTTTGAGAACAGTGTTAGTTCATGTTACTACATTCATTATTTAAAGTTAATGTATAAAACCTTATTGTAAAGTGTTACCAAAATGTAATGTACAAATGCATTGTCCTATTTTTTTTGTGTTTTTTTTTGTTTTTTTGTTTTTTGAAGTAGAGCCATTCAACATTCAGTTTTTAAAAAACGTATTCTCAAAAAAAAAAAGAAAAAAAAAAAAGAAAAAAACAATTATTAATATTTTATTAATAAAGTATTAAACATTTATCAGTAAATGCCAATATTAAACACATTTTCAGGTGAAGAACTAGAATATGTGTCAAATATTCCTGGTCTTTGAAACTTGTCCCAGAGAACAAGTAACCTGAAATGATCCTCCTCATCATGAAGCAGAATCCTGAGTGAGGTCTTGTCAGTTCATGTTTACACACTCTAAACGTGACTTACCCTTTATTTAAACACAGCATCTGTATTGAAACCTGACTGCTTTGTCTGAAAGTGAAAGTATATTTACGGCATGTCTTGGGGATCTACGGCCTGGGCATGCTGTGCTTTCACAGCTCTCTCTCAGAGCTCTAACGGCTTTATTGGATCTTAACTGATGGAGGATCGTTGGGAAGTGCTTGATGAGTGTCAGGATGTCAGTGAGACTGATTTACTGCTTTCCACTTGTTGTGCATCCATGCCAATATCTCCTTCCTTTCTCCCTCGCTCTCCCTCTCTCTCTGATTCCTTTCAGCGCTGTCACTGAAAAAAAGAGAAGTGTCTGGTGTTATTCTCCGTGGCCTGAGTGTGGTTTCTCAGAGGGTGTTGGGTTTCTCTGATTTGAGAATTTGTACGGCCAAGCTAAATGGCCCATTGGTGTACATAATTTTAACACTGTAGAAACAAACATCAGCTTACAGGAAGATCACCCTGATAATTTGGATCAAAGTTAACAGTCAATTGACCAGTGTTGGTGTGTAACTCACAAAACATAGCTAAGTTAACTGAAGGCTACACTATACCAATAGCAAAATCGAAGAAAGAATGTTTGTGACATAGTTTCTAACAAAATCTGGCCAAAAAGAACATGTTTTTTAGTTTGTTGAGGTGGTTCGAAACAGCTTCGCAGCACAAACTTTCAGAAACATTTTGTGCTGGCTGTTACTTTTTCCAGTTAATGTCTTCACAAGTTGATATCAGTCAACACGAACACACTGGAGTGCAGAGTTGCCACACTTTTATACACCAATCTTTGCAGTTGCAGGCTATCATGTCTTACTTAAAAAAATAAATAAAATAAAAACTGTTTCGTGATCTCACATTGATTATTTTCACAAAATTCATCATAAAATACAATAACAGAGGGCAACCTGTGAATCTTGTGACCATGTGTATTTTGTTAGCGTTAGCATTAGCACCATGAATGCAGAATGTAAACATGACACATTAAATATTTTCTACTGCATACATGACTTTAAATCATCCCCAAGTGATTAAAACAGCTTCTTTAACTGATCTCATGTGGATTCTATTCATAGAATGAGGCATGTAGTCATTGATAACACATTTTATTGTCACGTTAGTAAATGTTTTACATGTAGGACAGTGTGTGTGTATAATTTTTAAATGCTCCTCAAAATGCTGGCATGTCTGAATGTTCACCAAAAATATACTGTTGCTCAGCCGTTTCGAACATATTTCTGTCTCAAAGCGAAATGTGAGTGTATCGGAGCCTAAATACTTATACTACTAACTTAATTTTCAGTAGCGTGACAGTAACTACTTTCCCCAACAAATAGTGGTGTAACACGTCAAAACTCTACGATACAATCTGACTACATTAGGTTACTCCGACAAAAGTAGTTTTAAGGTTTAGATCAGGTAGAAATAGCTCCACGAGTAAACTATAGCAGGTTAGAAATGATTTACAGTGTAGTGTTGCTAACTACTTTTTTAAATGGGTAGCTTTGTTTTACTATTTTAAATTATTAGCTTATAGCTTGGAAAATATCAGTTTCAAATAACCTTCCACAACACTGTCAAGTAAACTATATTAAGCATGGTCAAGATAAATACGATCAAACCCTCAGTATAAACTAACACTGAATTATGTTTAGATTTTATATTTAGAATCATGTATTTTAATCCCAAACAGCTATTTACACCTAGCGAAACATTTCCATCAGGAATGTAAAATGACAGCCAAGCCATAGCTGGCTTCTCCCAAATTGCTACCTAACCATTGCAGCAGTTTGCGTAATGTGGGACTAATTCTTTCCTTGAGCTTTCGTTACTTTGTACGACAGATTCTTCATGGTAATCAGTCATTTAATTGCTAACCAGGCAGATTGGAGCAGGCAGGCCTGGATTCGGGTTTGAGGAAAAGAGAGCAGGATATACTGGGTGTCATTGCGAAACTCAGAACAGCTCAATTATCCCTGCTGCCAGTCTCCCAGCCAAGGTTTTGTGCTCCGCCATTGATTGGACCAACTTTCAGCATGCCAGCGATGCATTTGCGGGCACGCTGCCGAAACCAACACAAAGGGGGCGGGTGTCAGCCTTTAATTGTAACTGTCTTGCAGAATGGTGTTGTTTTAATATCCTGTATAGATTTTTATGTAATACACTTACTTGCAGGCAGCCCTGAGCAAGAATCAATTCGGCACAGGAATCTCTTTTTGTTAAAAGCCAATTTTGTTTTAATGATGCATGAAGAAATATTCAAGCATTGACATTTCGCTGTCAGGTTCCTTTAGAAAAATCAATTAAGATGATTCCGCTTTGACCCAGTTATCCAGTTAATGCTTATTAGGAATGTAATATGATTTACTGTCAGCATAATATGTTTTTTTTTGGACCTCATCTAATAAGTTTATGCATGTTTCAAAGAGCAACGGTGAATACGTTGCTATTTAGAGGTGACTGTAGGTGAAATGGTGAGTGGTAGAGTGTTTCTATTGAATAGTGGTATGAGACAGGTTACATACAGTATAGACCCCCAGGGCATTCTGCTGTCATCTCCTTATTTCATTCTTTTGTTTGTTTGTTTTTAATGTTCCTAGAACTGAGTTCATCAATCCATTTGTCTTTGTTCATGATATTGTGTTTACATTTGCAACTGTTTTCATTAGTGGAGCAAATATACAGTGCACAAAATATTCTGGACATATTGTGTCTAAATGTTACTCTATATTAACTTATAAATGTGTTTTATTTATGAATTTATATTTGTATTTATTTTTTTATGTATAAAAGCAATATCACTTTCACAAATGTTGGTCTGAATATCAGCATGACTGTATTTACCTGCAAATCACAGATGTGCTGATATTAAGTCCAACAGCGCTCTTGCTTGAGTGCTTTAAATAAAAAAAAAAAAATATATATATATATATATATATATATATATATATATATATATATATATATATATATATTTAAAAATATTATTATTATTAAAATATGCATAATGCATATCCTGTTTTTATTTGTGTAGCCTAATTATTATTCATTTATCATTGTCAAAAAGCAGAAATAAAACAGTAACTAAAGACCTGTTTTGCATATTGATTATCAGGCACAACAATAATCAGTATTGGTATTGGTCGTAAAAACACAATATTGATCAATCTCTACTTGTAATATAGGCTACTGTTCGAATGACCTTTTTATGTTCTAAAGAAAATTATTTTAGCAATATAGGTGCTAAATTGTTTAATCTTGAACTCTAATGCTACGTTAACTTCTGTGATTGGACAACATTTATAGAATTCCTGGAAGGAAAGTTCTGAGACAGCGACATCACCGTTAGATGTCATCCAATGATAAGAATCATGATTGCCAATGAAGCAGAAAGCAGAGGCACTGAGGAAACAGCAGAATCAGCTGCTGAAATTCTCTGACATGAGAAGGAGGAAAACTGACAAAATTAGTCATTCCAAAGATTCAGTGGAACACAGTGCTTAGTCCCAGGGGCTTGAGGATCACTGATGTCTTTATAATGGGAATTGTTAAACCTGTTTTACGCTGTTTAATGCCTTTTCTGTCTTAAGTCCTATGACAGTCTTTGTTTTACTCCTAATTGTCTCATCTGAATGTGAACAGTCAGTTAAGATGAAGCTCTCTCTCGTTCTCTCTGCCTCTCTCGCTCTTTTTTGCTGGCACTGCCTTAACCCAAAGACGTTTACTGGTATTTGATGCTGACAGTATTGTCCTTACAGATTGGGTGACTCAGACAGCCTGAACAGAAAATATAGTGGAAAATGGGAGATCTCAGAGAGTATTTTTTAAATGCAGTTCTTGTCATTAAAGGGATAGTTCACCCCAAAATGAAAATGATATCAGTAGTTACTCGCCTTCATGTTGTTCCAACCTTTATGACTTTCGTTCTACTGCAAAAAGGAAATGTTAGACAGAATGACAGCCTCAGTCACCATTTACTTTCAATGTATGAATAAAATAAAATAAAAACAAATAATCAATATATCAATATATATATATATATATATATATATATATATATATATATATATATATATATATATATATATATATATATATATATATAAAGAAGCAATTTAAGTGAACAGCTAAAATTCTGCCTAGAGATAGTTTGGAACAACATGAGGGTGAGTAAATAAAACAAAATTGCCATTCTTTGATGTACTTTAACACATGCACATACAGTAAATTGCCAAATACTACCAAAATACTACATTATCTTTAAGACTTCACCCAAAACGATACAGCTTGTTTTTAACTTTGATCTGTGAGGGTGTTTATGAAAACCATCTCCTCTCTTTGACACATAAACCAAGGTGTGACAAGGTCTCTGACTTTCTTCTCAAGGAGGAATCAAGGGCCGGGTAAACGTTCAACACAAGTTTTTTATTTTACACATTTTCTCGTCTAACACAACAAGGTTTTCTTTTCAGCACAACACAAAACACACAGAACACTCTGCTGTGTGTGTCTCTCTCTCTCCCTCCGGCGGACTGGACTGCTCTTTTATATCCCTCTCTGCTCTCACTGCAAACACAAACAGCTGTTAGAGATAATTTCCCACAGGTGTCAATTCTTACCATTTTTCCTCTCCTGGCCTCACCACAGACGTCTCTCGGCCATGCCCCCAATCAACACATACCCCTATCGCCCGACTCAGGCCAGGGAGCCATCCAGCCTGTGTCCGTAAAATACGGATATGCAAGTGCAACGACTGGATGGAGCCGTTGACCATCAATCATTTTCACTTAGGTGTGCCTAAGGGTCTCGTCATTTCCAGGGAATAGGGACAGGATGAGGGGAAGGAGAGGGGGAGGAAGGAGAGATAGTAGAAGAAGAGGGCTCGCCGGCCCCCGAATATGCCGCCATATGGTGCTCTGCCAGCTGGATTGCCTCATCCAGTGACGCCGGGCGGTGGCACTGGACCTATTCCGCCATCTCTTTCGGTAGTCGGTTGATAAGCTGCTCCAGCACCACCAGATCAACTATGGCCGCGGCATAGTGTTCTGCTGCCAGCAGCCACCACTGACAGGAGTCACGGAGCTGTTGGGCAAAGGCAAACGGGTGGCCGAGCTCGCCAAGCGTCAGCGAGTGGAAGCGCAGGCGTTGCTGCACTGCAGACGACCTGTTGCAAGATGGCACGTTTCAAGTCCTGATACCCCAGGAGGTTGGCGATGGTTAGTTGTTTGGCTTCCAGTTGCGCTTCTCCTGATAGCAGTAGCAGCAGGCGAACCATCCACTGGGACTCTGGCCATCCTTCTGCTTCCGCCACACGCTCAAACAGCTCCATGAACACCTCCGGATCGTCCTCTGGCCCCAACTTGCCGAGCGTGAATGGGGTCATGACGGGGGTGGCGGCCGAGGTCGCGCCAGTGGAAGCCCCCTGGGGTAACAAGCTCCATAGTACCTGCCGGTCCTCTGCTTGAGCTTGAAGGATAACCTGGAATTGCTGCTCCCTGTTCCTGGCGCAGCTCAAGCAGAGCTTGATGTTGCGTTTGGTGGATGCTGGTGAGGGTCTTGATCGGCAAAGAGCGAGGATCCATGACGGTGTGACTTCCTCCAAATCCTGGGTTTCGGCACCACTGTGACAAGGTCTCTGACTTTCTTCTCAAGGAGGAAGTGAGGGCTGGGAAAACATTCAACACAAGTCTTTTATTTTACACACTTTCTCATCTAACACAACAAGGTTTGCTTTTTAGCACAACACAAATCACACAGAACACTCTGCTGTGTGTGTCTCTCTCTCTCTCTCTCTCTCTCTCTCTCTCTCTCTCTCTCTCTCTCTCTCTCTCCCTCCAGTGGACTGGACTACTCTTTTATATCCCTCTCAGCTCTCACTGCAAACACAAACAGCTGTTAGAGATAATTTCCCACAGGCGTCAATCCTTACCGTTCTTCCTTTCGCGGATTTGCTCTCTAAAGACGTCGCTTGGCCACACTCCCATCACCACACAAGGCTTGCATCATCCACACAAAAGGGAACAGTGTCACTAGCCTGGAAGAAGTCTGTCATTTGTGCTTGCTTTGAAATCAGTCACTCCACCTGGGGGGCAATATGCCCATGGATTCTCCAGATCGGCTTTCAGGAAGGTCAAAGCTCAAATGCTACAGAACCTGAAACCACTTTAGCCCAGTGAAATGTTGAGTAACATATTGAGCGAGATGAGAGCTCATCTGGGAGCCATACAGGTCACCTTCAATATCTTCATTATGAGGAAAATTATTTAATAAATGTGACTGCTGTCTAGTAATATGCACATACTAGCTTTGTTCCTAAACCTTGTAAGCTGCCTCCCAAGGTATCACAGGCATGCTCCTGACATGAAAGCCATTCAATACTAATTATTAATTAAATACTGAAAATATTTTTATTAATTTATTATCATTATTATTATTATTATTGTTATTGCTTTTGTTTAAATGTTTTTTCCATTAACTGTTTAAATTGAAATTATTAAAAACAATAGTGATTAATTCACTTGTGAGGATACTGTGATTGATTGTAGCCACACTAACTGTTTGTCAGTAGTCATAGTTAGTGTTGGGTGTAATCTGATTAAAAAGTAATTAGTTACTGTAATTTAATCATTTTTACTAAAAAAGTAGTGTAATGCATTACATTTTTATTCTTGTAATCAGATTACAGTCACTGACTTTCACTTAAGTGAATTACTTTTTATAAATTTCTTGGGTTACACATATTTCTAAAATAATATTATTTATGTTGAATATTTATGTAGAATTAATATGTAGATCTGTTTGTGTTTCAGTGACGGCTGAAGGGCATGCACCCCCTAATGAGTCATTGTAAGGGGGAAATAAGTGGTGCTGAGTATACGACTAGCGTGTGACAGTAAACAAGGAGGAAATATAGCAATTACTTTGAATTTGAATGGAAAAACAAAGTTTTTATGTGAAATGTTTTTTTAGAAAGTAACTTAAAAGTGAAGTAATGTGATTACTTTTGTTATTAAGTAAATAGTGAAGTAATCTGATTAAATGTTTTAAATGTATTAAGCAATTTGTAGTCGATTACTTTTTTAAATAACCACCAATACTGGTGGTAGGTATTTGCCAAAGGTGTTCGCCGGTGGCAATTTATCCATTGTTAACAATGGTTTGGTTACAATACAAGATCACCACTACTGGCATACTTCTGGCAAACATTTTCAGCAAAATGTTTTATTTGCAACAAAATTGCCACAAATTATAAGCAAGTTAGCAACTTGTTAGCAACTAAATTGCAGCACACAATAGTTTTTGTGTGCTGCAATTTATTATGCTTATTATGTCATCAGCTTAGCAAAATGCTAATGCCAGACTCACTGAAAACAATCATTAGTCTCCAGAACGCTTTGGGTGATGGGCGCTATTTGTATGAAGCACGGAGTTGCTCCCTATAAAGCATTCCAAATCAGTCACTTATTAGGTTCCATTTCAGATGCTGCCTTAGAAAGCAGTTGCCTGAGTAGGCAGTAGACAGCAAGGCTGAGGAAAGGCTATCCAAAACCACAAGTCTCTCAGTTTCAAAATAAAATATTTATGTCTAAGCATTGATTCATTGCATTTATGCTGATCCTTACAACGACTGATGAAATCCAAAATATACTAATGAGATCCTGATACATTCATGAGGGATAAACAGACAAACATGGAGACAGGAAGAATGCTGTATTATTTAATTTGATTAAAATAGCTTTGTTAAATAGATAAGACAAAGACATTGTTCATTTACTTCCCTCTCTCTCTCTCTGTCTCTTTCTATCTGTCTTCCTATCTAAGCAGCAGCAATTTTAGATGGTGAATCTCAAAGGGCTCATCGTGTGACCAGGGCCCATCTGTTCTACAGCAGGAGTTAGGCAGCTAAGCAGCGTATTTTCATCCCAATGTAGATTTCTCCAAACCCACCAGGATTTGCCTGTCCTCTCCAGCTATTGTATAGATGCCCCTGAGTACAAATCGTAGCTTCATTATAACTGTGGGCCACAAAACCCAGTATTCCCTTAAGTGCATGTGCACGCGACATATTGATATTTGGTAGCATAAAAGCACCAGCATTCCTCCTTCATGGCAAAATTATCACAGACAAAAGATTGGTCTCAAATGTGTTGTGTTGCTTTTGTGCATTTTCTTTTTTTTCTCTCTCTCTCTCCTTTTCTCCCCAATTTGGAATGCCCAGTTCCATGCCTTGGATTCAAAATCGGACTCCAGGTGTGGTAGTCAGCGTCAATACTCTCTGAGCTACCCAGGCCCCTTGTGCATTTTCAAAATACTGTGTTGTTATAGTTTTTATCTAGTCTTTCTAAATGAGTTTGACAATAGAAAGTAAAACCTCAAGACCTCAGTACAATATACCCTAGGTGCTGTTCACCTGTACATACATTTAAGCAACATGAGTTGTATTGCTGTTAGATATTAAGACTTTCTGCTACTGTGGACCCCACGTGGCATAAAGGTTTGATTAATTGCCAAATAAAGTCAAATGAAAAATTAACAAATACGCCTACGCCATAATTTACTCATTATTTAACTGTACGAGAGATCAACTTGTGTTATCCCCAGTACTCAATGCCATTCGTCTTTGTCAATTCACGGCAGTGGGCCGAGGGGGACTGACAGGCAGGAATTAATTCTCTAAGACATAATTATGGAGCAAAAATGTTGACTGGCTTGCAGAAAGTGCACGTTGACACTTCTGCAGTCTCTGGGAGACATGGCAGCAACATTAGCATTGGTCATTAGCGGCAGACATTTCCACGTCTATGTCGGATACAGGCTTATGTGCAGACCTATTTGGTTACCTGCATGACAGCCTTGTTCAGGACACAAGAAACAGCTGTCTTGGCCTGTGTGAGTCGAAATAATTAGGCCTGTCATCTTCCCGCTCTGATTTCCCCCTCAGCCCGCTCTAGAAAATGCAAATATTTTGCTTTCATTGTCACATTCACCTTGACACGGATATTGCTCGGGTGCCTAACTGGATGAGATGACTTCTAAATTTGCATTGTTCGTTCTAATAAATTTGCTTCCTTCCATCGCGGGTGGCAGGGACCCATCAGATAAACTCTCTCCTAGCGTCATCAATCACGAGCGCCCTGACAGATGGCTTTTGCCTTCATTTGTTACATACGCGAACACGCTTAATTATTTGTACTGTAATTAGTTGGGAAAATGTCAGGAAATGTCAGCTCTCTGTTCGCAGTGGAAGGGCCCCTGCTTGAAAGCTGTGGTGACTGAAGTGTCATTAATGCCATGGAACAAGATGAGGATCAGCCAGGGAGGAGAGAGGGGCCTTTAGACTGTAATCATGGAGAGTTAGAGTGAGAGCGCGGCAAATCAGCCCAGCTAGCGTGATGGGCATCTTATTAGCGAGCGGCAGCATTTCTGCTACATGTCTTGTATTTTTTGTCTCTCTTTTCTCGCCCTCTTCACTTTTTCTCCCAGCAGTGAGAAATAAAGGCAGCAGCAGCAAAAATAAAGTCAGGTAAACAATTGCTGCTCGCCACTCAGAGAGCTGCTGTCAAACTGGGCGCATTTTACCGGGCTGCGCGGCCTGTCACAAACAGACATTATGCATAAAGAAAAGCAGGGAAGGTCTGTGTCAAAACTGTTAAAGTTGGCTTTTTAAATAGACTGCATTAAATCTGCAGCTTGAATCCGGGGGGAGGGGGTACGCAATGAGAAATCACATCTACATTGATAGTTGAAATAGGTAGATAGGATTGGTGAAAATAAATTCCCAATGTCCTTCGTTGCTGGTGAAGCAATTGGGCAATGGCCAATGATAGCTCACATAACATCTATCCAGAACCCTGATCATGTCCAATTGTTTGAATAAATCTGAATGCAGTGTCTCTTAGTGAGGGGATATGGGTTGGTATTAGGGGCTCTCATGAGGTTTCAGTCACCATTCGTCTTCCAAGGCCTCATTCCAGGGGCCCTTCTGAGCTACCTTACCCAGAGACACCACTGATGGTCATCCAAGAGCTCCTTAATTAGCCTGCAATCTGGCAACGGTGCATGTTCCTGGGCTGTGGCAGGCCTGTTTGAATAGCACGCCAGATGCAAGACCACCTTCAGTGTGTCATTTCATTGTGTAGGCAGCAGGGATGGGGCATCAGACGGCCGTCTATGGCTGGGCCTGCCTCTCTGGCACAACAGCTCAGAGAGAGGACAGTAGAGGTGACCCTGACCAACCTCAACCTTGAGTTGAGAGACTAATGGCTTGGCAGGGGACGTTAACCTCTTCTGAACTGCAGCCCTTTATGACTTGGATTATTCAACCATTGCTGGAACATATGCAAAGAACATGCAGATTTCAGAAGAAAAAAATGCAACAGTCATTTTTTAAGCTAATAAATCATTGATTGAAGGATTATCTGGGGTCCAAACACCGAACCAAATTTGGCAGGGTGGTTGAAAAATGTATTGGCTTATATGTTCCAAACAATTTGACGAATCACAATTCTTTTGACAACATTTTGTCATTAAGGTCTGTAAATGATGCATACACAGTGTAGGATGAGTTCGAAAAGTACGGCTTTCTGAAAACTCAAAATGTTGGATGGAATAAAGACAAAGTGAAATGAAATTAACAAATCTGTTCATTCAAATGTGACTATTTTGGTCATTTTCGTAACTTTTCCAAACCGCTTGGACCCCGATAATTTCCATTTGCGGCCATATTTGTATTATTTGTTGTATTATCACCACCCTTACAAAATATCTAGAGTTCTGACAAACTAGCTGCAAACTTGCCACAAATTTGCCACTCATTATTTTCACATGCAAATAAGCTTGTGATTTGCCACAGATGTTTGCCAGAAGTTTGCAGCTCTTCAATGGTGAACCTGCTCATTTGTATGTGAAAATAATCAGTGGCGAATTTGTGGCAAGTTTGCAGCAAATTTGTTATGAACTTTTGATTTTTGTAAGGGCAGCATTGGGGAGTAACTAAATAAAAGTAGCACTGCAAAATTAGCTTTTATTTATTTATTTATTAGTATTATTATTATTTCAGTTAATTAACTAGTTTTTCATATAGGTAGTGCAACAAAATGCTACATTGTTGTCTTTTGTCATATTGTATTTTGCACGCAGCTTTAAAACCAAATGAGTTGAGGCAATAATTAAACGCACTTAAACTGTCCCCTCTCTCATATTTTCTGTAAAGCTGCTTTGAAATGTGTATTGTGAAAATCACTACAGAAAAAAAAAAAAAAAAATACTTGAATTGACTTAATAGATTATGTTGTGTTGGGAAGTCTGATTCATTTTAGTGAATGGGGCTGCGTTTCCCAAAACCATCGTACGCTTAAGTTGATCGTAGAGGCCTTTGGTGCCAATGGTTTGTTCGATCTTCTTAGCCTCACAATGCTTTTGGGAAACGCGGCCCTGGTTTGTTCGGATGGTTCACGTACATTAACGATTCATTGACCAAATTATAATTTAATCGATTCATTTGTGACCATAAGCACATGTCCCCACAGCAGTCTCTATTGACATATTTACAGTAGATAAATTGTGCTGTTCATTACTGTGTTTTTAACTTAGTTATAGAAATGAGGACATTTTCTAGTTTTATAGGTTGTATTGCGTGCAAATGAATCTGTTCAAGTTTAATGCTGTAACCCTAATTGCCTTTATTTCATTCAAAAACCCTCACTGTTTTTGTGCCATATCGATTCTGCATTGATTAAATTATATATTATATAATTTCATTAAATATATTTCTCCTTCTGAAATAGCTTCAAATGAGTTAGCAATGCTAGTACTGTAGCTTATAGTGTAGCTAACTAGTTTTTCAAAAGAATCCCTGGCTTGCTACTTTAAATTGTGCTAGTAGCTTGACAAGCTGTATTTTTAAAGTAACTTCCCCAACACTGATTATGACACACTCTAGTTGTTAAAACACTGATCTAAACAGAAGAAGCGTTCAATTGTCACCTACTGTGAGAATACGAGATATGTGAAAAGTTGGTATTTGTCACTCATGTTGAAATTGTTATCCAAGCATTTCCCAGTATTTTCAGCTGTTTTTCTTCCGTAGACAGTCTGTCTAAGCATCAGTCTGTTGTAGTCTTCCACCCATCTGATAGGATTTTCAGTTCATTAGTGGAGAAGATGTCCGCGCTCTTGGCAGCTCTGTGCTGGAAGCTTTGCTTGGCTGTGTGAAGATGCTCCCATTTTACAAGTGAAAATTTCTCACCACAAATAACATCATTTTGAGGTTTTCATGCATCAGAGATTATACCGCAGCCTAAACCCAATGACCACAGATTCAGAATCGAGTATCCATGTAAAATTAAATTCATGAAACCAGTTCGGGGAAAACTCAAAAGACATATCATTTAACATTAAGTTAATCTGTGGTTCGATTTGCAGTCTTAAGCCACAGAAGCATAAAAGCCTGTGTTAGCATTCTCAAATCTGCTCTGCAAAGCTTATAATAGTCTTATTTTTTGCTGTGTACTTGAGTGCCAGGAGTTTTTGAATGATGCACTGGATTGGACGAGAACTCAGCTTAACATTATATATATATAAGGCACTATGTTGTGATCCCTGATTGCTAATGCTAGTCAGAGTCATGCAGTATTAGAGAGAGGGGCATTCTCATTCTAGGGAGCATTTGATTGGGCAAAAATGTCAGCATTAATATTTTTGGTCCCTGAGAAATATTGTTAATTTTAAACTCCTATATCTGCTTAAAGTTAATTTAATCAACTTTTAGGAGTACACTTGAAAATAGATGGTGTCTGAGGTAGCAGACATTGACTAAAACCCACAAAACTCCCATTTTTATTTCATTGGATCTTCAAAGTGAAGGTTCTTCAGACAATAGTGCCACATTTTTACCTTTTTAACTATCCACAAGCAATAAGCACAAAGTATTTAACAAAGCATGGCTTTGAAGTCATGATAGTGTTTCTGAAAGGAGAATGTCTTTTGAGCACACATGGACAGTGCTTGAAGAATCTGCTTTTAAACTTGCGCATAAAAGTCTTCCATGTATCTGCACAAATCCAAGAGGGTTGGAAATCTAATGAAATAAAGAAAACAAAAGACGCATGAGTAATCGATTAGAACATTAAGGCACTCTCAGAAATATCCACTGACTCGTCAAATGGCTAAAAATCCCACAGCCTCTTAAAATGCTGTACATTACTATTCACGATGAAATTATTATGCATATTTCATAGTGGAGATTTCTAAAACAGAACCGCATGTGGTTTTTTTGTGTTGTTCGTCTTTATAATTACACCTTAAAGCCATAACTGGATTTCTTTCCTTTTTTTTTTTTTCTTAGTTTTTTTCTTATTACTACATATTCATGAAAAGCAGAGTTGTAATTTGATAAAGGGATGCTTGTGTTCTGGTCTTCAGCGAGACGTCAATGTGGTGGAGGGGTATTAGAGTGGGCATCTGTGTTCTCACTGCATTAATCTCCCAAAGCAGATTCATGCTGCTATGATGTGCAAGAAGGAGATAAGTCTTAAACAGTCTAAAGCTAAGCAAACCAGACAACTCTATTATCGCCTTCATAATTGCTTAATTAAACTTTTGTCACTAATCATTATGGGGGCAATAGAGCTGTTATACAGGCCTCTGTTGAGCAAAAAAAATCAATAAACTGGTGGAGTTAATTTCAGCTCGTTTTTCTCCCGTTTTCTCTCTCTCTCTCTCTTTTTTTTTTTTTTTTTTTTTTTTTTTTGTTTTGTTTTGTTCTGCAAATGAAATTCATTGCTGGTGGTTAGTGATGTGTGGGGCTGCACTGAAGCTGATATGAGCTCCCATCACCATTTGAATTGAGGGTATTCAGTAGCACATGAATATGAACAAATGGCAAACATAAATCTCTTGCATGAAGTACACCTTCCATCCTTTTATTACAGAACAATTGACCCATCTAAAATGAATTCTAATGCCAGGAAGGCATTTAGATTTAAATTACACCATGGTCTCGCGGACCTGAAAGATGACGGCATAAAAAAGATTAATATGCTAATTATTTTCCCCCCTTATTCCTCTTTTCGACATTTGCGGCGGGTTATTGTGGAGCGTGTAAATAAGATGACTGTTTTGTCAACGAACGACTGCGAGGTTCACAGCCTGTGCCTCACATCACTGAAATGCATCTGCCTGAGACATTATCTTTATTATTTTTATTAGTGGCTTTTCAAAAGGCACTTCATAAAAGGGACATTTATATGCGTATAATTCTTCTTTCACCTCGATGACCCAGGAAGCACGTCAGATGGAAACAGAAAGAGAGAGAGAGAGAGAGAGAGAGAGAGAGAGAGAGAGAGAGAGAGAGAAAAGCTGAACATTTTACCGAGATGAAATAGAGCAAGCACAGTGGAACACAGCAGGCTATTCAAAGAACCAAGTAGTTCACCCACTTACTCAAAGAACAAATTAATCTGATTAATGCTGATTAATTAACCAGGCTTAAAGATTAACGCTCCACTTTTGAGATATTACCAAACGTGTCCAACAATGCAACAGCCAATCGTGTGGCAGCAGTGCAGTGCATACAATCATGCAGATACAAGTCAGGAGCTTCAGTTAATATTCACATCAACCATCAGAATGGGGGAAAAAAATGTGATCTGAGTGATTTGGACCATGGCATGATTGTTGGTGCCAGACGGGCTGGTTTGAGTATTTCTGTAACTGCTGATCTCCTGGGATTTTCACACACAACAGTCTCAAGAGTTTACACAGAATGGTACCAAAACCAAAAAACATCCACTGAGCATTAGTTATGCGGACAAAAAAGTCTTGTTGATGAGAGAGGTCAACAGAGAATAGCCAGACTGGTTTGAGCTGACAGAAAGGCTACAGTAACTCAGATAACCACTCTGTACAATTGTAGTGAACAGAATAGCATCTCAGAATGCATAACACGTCAAACCTTGAGATGGATGGGCTACAACAGCAGAAGACCATGTCAGGCACTTTAGTAGGACCATAGTGTTCCTAATAAAATGCTAAGTGAGTGTATTTTAACACTGAAAAAAAAACAAAAACAAAAAAACAAAACAAAAACAAAAAACACTTCAGTTTTAAACAGAGTTTAAACCATCTTTCATAGATCCATGACACAAGTTTTCTTCATTGCATGCATGCAATGACAGATCAATCAGCCCTCAGTCTTTAATTTGAAAATTGAAGTTGAAAAATGGACCAATATGGCTCAATGCCTTCATATTTCCATGAAGACACATAATTGTTCTTTTTATGTGTTAAATTTCATTACATTCTTAAAAATAAAGGTTCCTTTTAGAACCAAAAACAATATTAAAGCCTAAAGGCATAGAAGAACCATTTCAATTCCACAAAAAACTTTTTATATGTGGTGATGCATTAAATTAATTTTCGGGTTTCAGCATTTGTGACATTATGTTGATACAATACAACAACAAGACAGAGATAATGAAAAAATAGAATAAAAATAAAAAGTGAACATAAAATAATTTATAGAATACACAATAGGACAATATATATATATATATATATATATACACACACACACATATGTGCAATATACAAATCCAAATTGAAATATGAAATGTGAAGCTTATAATTTTATAAAAGCACTTAGATTAATTCTTCTGTTAAAACTCATTATTTGAAATCTTAATTTTTACAGTCATTTTAGGGTTTTAGGGTTTGTTGTCATTACACCGTTGTGGCAACGAAGTTGTAAAATGGCTATAACTTTACACAGAAAAGGTTAGCAAGTGATTTTATCTCACTAAAGTCATGTTAACATGCATATTGTTTGTGTCTTGTGGCTATACTTTTGAATCAGTGAGTATTTTAACATTTACAGATTGACCCCATTCACTTCCATTGTAAGTGCCTCATTGTAACCAGATCTTTGCTTTTTTTTTTTTTTTTTTTTTTTTAAAGAAAAGGAGGGACAGGTCAAAAGTAATTTTTGTGGTAATCAGTATTATGCCACAAATGTTCTCGATTGAGCTTAACTTGTATTAATCCAGGTATATTCCTTTAAAGAACCCAGAAACCAGTATGCTTAACTGAAGAATCTGTAATGAAACATCAATAACTTTCAATCTCAAAAGAACCATATAACTAACTCAGGAACTAAGGTGTTGCAAAAAACAAAACAAAAGAACCATTATTTTAAAGAGTGTGTAGAGAAGTAAACACAATATCCTGTAAGTAACTACAATTTAACATGTCTTCAGGAGTTTGTATTTTAACTAGTTAGTGACCTCCTTTGGGGCAGTTTTTAAAATTTTGTTTGCAGTTTCAAAAATCCTTAGTTGTAAGTCCTGAACAATCCATCATTTTTACACGTTGTAAAGAAGACACTCAAACTTTAGTTCAGATACAGACCAAAGGGAATTCAAACATTCTCAAATTTCTCAAACTTTCCCCAAAAAAATGTTTAGCCTTAGTTTCAAACTCTCCATCGCGTTTTGAAGTCAATTCTGACATGTGGAATTAAGTTTCCTTGAGCTTGATAAAAAAATAAAATAATTTGATTTGAGCCCCCAAACCTTTGGAAGTATATGGAGAGCATGACTTTGATTTCCAGGCATGATAACCATGAGATGAATCTCATCATGAACATCCCAAGGTTTGTTTACTTCATCAGTTTATGTGACAACAAACTTAATCAGCAAAATCTCAAGATGGCCTAAAACTTGCATCCCTTCATTGGTAAAGCTTTTAGAAAGGGTATGCAAAAGTTAATGACAGGTAAATTAATGTGTTAAAAGAATACTGATGAAGGTGAATGAGAAATATTGTATAAGGTGCAAATAAAAGATCATCTAGTGATTATTTGTTTTCCACTCTGAAAATCTTTGCTATTGTTAATTATTGCTTTTATCAAACAACTGGTCAAACTGTGGAACATGCTCAATAATACATCAATTTGTAGTGGGCAGTAATACCACTGGCAGACATCCTGTGGCACTAATTAAAAATCCAAGAAAAGCAGTCAGAACTTCTTTAAACGTCAGATTATAGCAGAGAAGTGTTCACTTAAAACCATTGTTTTTAATGACTCTCAATAGTGAAGCAATTAATGATCTCACATCAGCATGAGACTAATGAGAAAAGCATAATTACACTGTAATAAGCATAGTTCCTCAGGAACCCTCGAAAAAAAAAAAAAAATGAGGTCTTTAATACACAAACTTCTTCAGTAATTACTGATCTGTTTTAACACATTTAGCAGGAGTGTGTTGAGTTAATGAATTGCTTGGAAAGCATCTGAAGACAGACTTAATTGCGAAGCTGACAGTTCTCGTGGCACCATTATGCCAGAGTCCCAGTTGAATAGCATTCTGGAGCTAGATAAACAATTTTCATGGCAGCTTCTATGCTGCTACTTTCTGGCCAGCCATCGATACCACTGTTTATTCTTTCAGATACTTTGAGCGTGGCAAGCATGGCAATTCAGAATTACGGGAGGAATCCTTCATTTTCATTTCATTAATAAAAACCTGAGTGGAATGCAAAATAGCAATTTAGGAATGTATAATGTCCAACACTTTGCACTACTCCCAAACCTGAGGTCCAAATACCAAAAGAACAAACACATAAATATTTCATGCCTAAAAATGCAAGAGCTTGTGGAATGAGATTATGTCACTTTAAGGAATAGTTCCCCCAGAAATCTATCATTGTTTACTCACTCATACATGTATATTGGTACAAACCAGTATGCTGTATTCTTTTTCTGTGAAACGCAAAGGAGAAATGCTGTATAATTTTTATGCAGCTCTTTTCCACACAAAAGATCATCATTTTCAATCGATATTTTTTTAATCAAATTAATAACATGATTTGACGATTAATAAATCAAATTAATCACATAAATCAATATTTGCAGAAAAAAACACCCCAAATAAAAAAATTTTTTAAATATAGAATGATTACATAATTATAAATAATTGTATTCCAATGATAATACATATACTGTAATTTACATAATAAATATAATGATAACTATTATTAAAATAAATTACATTGTAGTGGCAGAAGAGTTAGAAGAGTTAAGCACTGATTAGACAATACAAAAAGTGGCTTTAGAAGGCAATATATTGTTTATTTCCATATCACTGACCATAAGCCTATTATTGTCCTACAGTCCACAGAAATCCATTTTGCAATGGATTTCTGTCTGAAATAGCCTTATTATAAGGGCTTTTCGAAGGACGTGTCAATGTACACCTCTGTCAGATGGACACTCTTGGAGCGTCTCACTTTGGTTGCGACGTGTCATAAACACGTTTTTAGAGTTTTTAGGATGCTGCGTTAAACATTGAAACGTAGAAAAAAACGTCTTGAGATTCCTGCTTTCGGAGTAGCGCTCCATCCAGCTGTGTTTGAACGCAAGAACACATCCTCATCTTGTGTTGTCTGCTGTCAGTAAGTGTGGTTTGTTGCTTGTAAAGCTGGAGTTGAAATTACTGCCTCCTGCTGACTGGGAAGGTATTTATATTACAGTTTGGGGCGAGGGTAGTTGCACTACATTTTTAACACATCATTTTTTTTCTAAAATTAACTTTTAACAATTAATTAACGTGTTAAATCAATAGCCCTAATAAATACCATAACAAAAATAAAAACATAAAAGTAGTCCTTATGATTTGTCCACAAAATGCCAAGTCTTCTGAAGTCAGCTTTGTGTCGTTATTTCGAGCTGTTATTAAAAAAAAAAAAAAAAAAAAAAAAAAAACCTTAATAAAATAAAATAGTCTGTGCCCGTATTCACAAAGATGTTTATCTTACCACTAGCAGTTCTCCAAAGAGTTCCTAGCTAAGAGTTTTTGCTTACAACCCAATTCTGAAAAAGTTGGGACAGTATGAGTAGGAGTGATTTGTACATTATATTCACCCTTTGCTATATTGAAAGCACTACAACTACACATTATATGATATATATATATATATATATATATATATATATATATATATATATATATATATATATATATATATATAAACCATTTCTGAATGTGCGTGATCTTCGATCTCTTAGGCATCATTGTCTTAAAAAAACGTCATTCATCGTCGTGTTATCCGAGCCAAAGAGGAAAAGGACCATCCAAGCTGTTATTGGCGTCAGGTCCAAAAGCCAGTGTCTGTATGGGCCAGGGGTGTGTCAGTGCCCATGGCATGGGTAATTCGCACATCTGTGAGGGCACCATTAATGCAGACAATTATGTAAAATATTTGGATCAACATATACTGCCATCCAGCACAGTATTTTCCAGGGACGTCCCTGCATTTTCCAGCAGGACAACTTCAAACCGCATACTGCACGGATTACAAGTGCATGGCTGTGTAAGCAGAGAGTGTGGATGCTAGATTGGCCTACCTGCAGTCCTGACCTATCTCCAATTGAGAATATGTGGCTCATTATGAAGCACATAATATGGTAACGAAGGCCCCATACAATTGTACAGCTGAAGACGTGCATAATGGATGAATGGAGGTAAATTCCACTTTCTGAACTTAACAAACTTATGTCTTCAGTGCCCAAATGTTAATAAGTGTTAATAGAAGAAATGATGATGTTTCACAGTGGCAAAAACTAAACTGTCCCAGCATTTTTGGAGTGTGTTGCAATCATCTCATATGAAATTACTGTACATAAAAAAATAAAAATAAAAAACAAATAAATAAAAAAACAAATATGAAATTCGCAAGGTAAAATATCATATAATGTGTAGTTGTGGTGCTTTCAATATAGCAAAGGGTGAATCTAATTTAAAAATCACTCCTTTTTGTTTTTATTAGCATTTTTCATACTGTCCCAACTTTTTGGGAATTGGGGTTGTAAAACCTATTCACAAAACAGCTAAGATTTACTAACTTATACTAAGGAATAGGGGGAAATCTTAAGATATGAGTAAAGGCAGAATTGACTTCGTTGCTATGGATGACATCATATTTTATCAGTGCACTTTCTTAAATTGCCCAAACTGATTGGTAGACAGGGAACTGCTATTTGTCAGCAAGTTCATGTGCATGTGCTGAGCGCTAGATGGCATTAGGAAGTGTAATTGAGCTTGAAATCATGATCTCCAAGGAGACTGCTGATGTCAAGATTTGTAGTGAAAAAGGAGTTACATTTTGATCTGTTCTCAAACTGATTAGATTACTTCAGAAGTCATGGATTTAACCACTGGAGTCTGATGGATTACTTGTATGCTACCTTTATGTGCTTTTTGTAGCTTCATAGTTTTGGTAACCATTCACTTGCATTATATGGACCTACAGAGAGGAGATATTCTTCTAAAAATCTTTTTTTCGTTCTGCAGAAGAAAGAAAGTCATACACATCTGGGATGGCATAAGGATGAGTAAATGATCAGATAATTTGAATTTTTGGGTGAACTCTATCTTTAATTAATTGTATGTGAAACACAACTCAGACTGGCTGTTTCACAAAGGCCTCATTTTCACTGACCGCTGGATGTGTAACAAGCTGACTGCAGTAACATGAAAGCTAGACAGTTGCTCGCTCCAAGCACTGAACTCTTCACCAAAATTACATCACGATAAAAAGCCAGAGTCATGACACTTAGTCAGTCAGTACATGTTCAGTAGACTTCTCTACCTCTGCCTGAGAAAAAAGAAGCATGACTGTTGCACTTGTTTGACTACATTTTCAACCAAAATCTTTTTAAGGGATATTTTATCTATGTCCAAATTTTTCCTTCTGCTGTCTAAAGTTTTATTGCCTTAATGAATTCAAAATAATATCTACTATTTAACCTCTAGGCTCTTTAATATGAACGACAGATGCTTACAGTATCATTATTAGCAACCATACAGGTATTTATCATGGCTTATAGATCAGGGCATTTGTAACACATGATAATGTGGGTATGACGTATTGATAGGACATTGGTCTTGGTGGATTAGATTTGCTATGCTGCTGCTGCTGCTGCAGAGCAAGTATTGAAACTTGACACTGCTAGAACATGTGGACATGCACAAGCCATGCAGCATCCACATGTATGACCTGCTACTGCACAATTAGACATAAATATAATCCCCATGTAGCAGATTTTAGACCGGTGGAGTTGGGGAGGAGGAGGGTTTCAGAGAAAAGTCTCACAGCACACTGCAGTGAAGCCTGCTTACTTTCAAGCTTAGAAATTTTAAATGTTAGGCAAAGAGAGAGTACGCAAGTTGATCGCCTATCCGATTACATGTCAAAAGACCTATCAGAACAAAACATGTGAAACCATTGGCTTGACATATCACATGTAAGTGAGCTGATTGACTAAAAGACAACAAGTTTAAGAACCCATCAACTTGCACCATTTAGAGCTTTATGACTGAACTTTGCATTGAAAACAGCTGAGCTACTATCACGCTATGGAAAGAATTTTAAATCAGTAGCATCACTTATTTTTAGCACATACAGCTCATGCACAGAGAGCGAGCAGGTGGGCAAATGAGAGACAGAGTGTAAAAAAAGTACTTTGAAAGAGTGCACACTCTGCCACTCTCAGCCAGAATAACCACTTAAGGACATGTAAATACATGAAAACTGATGCACAATATCAAATACACTGAATGAATGACAGTCTTAACTGTAGAGAGCGCATCAAAATGAAAAAGAAGCCAAATCCATGACATTTTTAGCCAATTTTGAAATCCGGTCTGAAAAAGAGTACATGTCTGGGCAAAAGAGGACATATGGTCACCTTATCATAAGGACACCAATTTGAGTGAAATGAATGTAAGTAAATAATATTTGATTCATGATTACCTATTTGTTTTTTGTTTTTTATTATTATTATTATTTGTAATTTAATTTACATTATTTTTAGGTTGCAATAGTTCATTGGCAATCTCATGCGGGCCATAGAATATTTCAAAACGGGCCGGATTTGGCCCGCCGGCTGCCTGTGTCAGGTGCCACTTGCCATTTGTCAGGTTGATTCAGTCATTTTTAATAACATTTTTGACTTGAATAAAACTAGTTCATTTAGATGTTACCATATGAAGCACAGTTTTTTAGGTTACCTGGCAATTTTTTTTTATTTTTTATTTAAGTGTAGATTTGTAGTCGTAAAAGTGCCCTCGGTCTCTCATGCTGTCTTCTTGCTATGTACAGAATCTCTGGTGACCTGCCTCCCTGCATCCCATCATTTGTCAAACAGTGCCTCGCCTCTCCAATTCCCATCCTGGCTCAGGAAGCATCACATTCCATGACAGCCACTCTGCCCGCTCCTGGCCTACAGTGCGGCTTTTCCAGCCTCAGCCGGCGAGCGAATAGTTGGAGAGATAAAGCAGGACAGTGGCAGGTCAGCAGATCAGCCGTACTGCTAAGATGATTGTTCTGCCAGCCGTCTGTCGGAGCTGATGTGGCTGGAGTGCTATGGCTGGGCGAAAGCCGCTTTGCTAGAGGCGGCTCTGGCTCCAAATACCTCTATTGTCTCTCGGTTCGTACCCTCGCTAGCCTGCCTTGGTAGGGGGAAGTCTGATGGCTGAAGGCACTGGAGAATCCAGCCAACCCAACAGCCTGTCCTCGTCTACGATTGTTCAGGCCTGGTCTTTGGCAAAGCTGCCTCCACAGCAAAATTTCCACACAACAGTAAGGAATTCTACACGTTAAAGAGGGCGTTTTTGGGGGGACATCTCTCCTGGCTCTTTCTGATATGGTTGCCAAGGGGATTTGTGCTTGGCTATGTTGAACTGTTTGTGCTAGTGCCATTAATTTATGTTTTGTGCTATTGAACCAGTAATCTTTTCTTTTTTTCTTTAAGGAGTCTCTTTTTCCAAACCTCTATGACTTTCTTTCACAAAAGGTGAATTTTTGAAGAATATCCTGGCTGCTCTTTTCCATATAATGAAAGTGAAACCGGAGCAGTCAAGCTCCAACATGTCAAAACAAAGCACCATAAAATTAGTCTGTACAATCTTTGGCATTATATTCCAAGTCTCATGAAGCCAAATGATAGCTTCTTGTGGTGAACAGAATTAAATTTAAGTTTCAAGTAAATGTAAGTACATTTTTACTATTTTTTATTCGATTGTTGATATCAGGAATGGACATTTGCACTAGTAACAATGTAATTATTGATATCAAAAATGATCATTTTACTAGTACAAAGTTCATAGCTGATATTAAGTTGTGAAATTCTACTAGTAAAAATTACAGATATATAAAATTACAGCTTTTACTAGTTGAATTCCATGTTTTATATCAAGAATTAATAATTCCATAAGTAATGACATAATTTGTTTATATCAAGAATTAAATTTTTGCTAGTGCAAATGTAATTACTGATATCAAAAATGTGCACTTTCACTAGTAGAAATTCCATTGCTGATATCAAGAATCAATAGTTTAAATACATTTTAGTTATCTATAATTCATATCCCAGACATGATTAAATGTCAGAAAGGCTTACGATACTTACAGTGCTTTCAAGGTATACATTTTTGCATTCCTTGAAAAAAAAAAAAAAAAAAAAAAAAAAAACTGACCTTGCCATTTTTAGCGCCATGCTGTACCAGTTGAGCTACAGGAACTCACAAAGAATTGTTTTAGTTTAAATTTCGTATCAAATTTTACAGTCTTAACAATTATTCTTTTTTTCTAGCACATCAAGAACTTGCTACAAAGATTTTCCACAGCAAAACAATCATTAGTGAGATGAAGACCTCTGGCTATGTGTAAAATATAATTAAACAGCAGGTTTCATCGTCACCCAACGTGCTCTATTGTTCCATCAACGTTATTCCACAAACCCCACACTTAGATAAATCCATCCCTCCCCCTTTGTCAGGAAATGATATGATTCCTGGCCCAGGGTAGTTAACCCTTTCAAACAACTCCAGTCTGAACACACCCCCGTCACCTCCCCCTCGTTCCAGCACTCGTGGCAGCACAAAGGGGTTTTGATTGCCCAAATATTAGCCTGCTTGTGCTTGGAGAAGGCTCATTTAGGGCTCTCTTCCTCATCTGCTACCATTCTCCCCGGTAATTAGCCCAGTCGTGGCAGTCACCTCATGCGGCTCTAACCTGAGAGAGAGACACTTGACACAGCAGACATCAGAGGGATTTCGAGGAGCCACTCACGGCGCCCCAACAGTTCTTAATTAACCACTTAGGTATCTATGTGCCCGCTCGCTCCTGCTCGCTGCCTTCCAAATGGTTGGTGGGGAGTGTAGGGGAGTCTTCACTGTGGATCTAAACACCAGGGGAAGCTCACTATCAAAAGATCTTGTAAATGAAGGGTTGTGTAAATTATTTTTAATGATTCTCTCCGGGCACGTCATTATGTGTGTAGACGCACAGAGGAGCTTCAAAAACTGAGCTCATCCTTGGCGAGGTCAGCCACGTAACAACTGTAACTAGCTGCTGCCTGTAAATGGATTATTAATTAGTACTGTGGTTTTACATAGCTGTGAGCTCTGATGTATGGAGATGGAATTGTAATTGTGTGGGATCGGAAACGATAACCCATCTCAGGGCTACTTATGCAAATTGCCATATTAGAAAATCATTACCTATCCAAACACCGCAGCACAATGTGCATTACAATGATGGATTTTATGATAATTGCGGTTTAATTTCTTCTGTCTGGATTTTGGAAAATAATTTGGCCATTTCAAGACCGATTAATTCTGTATTAGTTACCGCTCAGTGGAGGGTCTGTAATTAATTTGTGCTGAACTCCAATGTGGAGGTTGTAATTGTTTTAAGAAACAGGAAATCGACTTGTAGCGCTCAGCCATAGAATGTTACTCTGACTCCTATTCAAAATGGACAATGAGCCATATGATCATTTTCCTCCTGCTGGGAGCTGTGCACAGGTTATGCTCAGTGTGTGAAATATCCTGCGGTTAAATGATCAAGAGCACAGCCACAGCGGCTGTGAGGTTATGAGCTATGATAGAACAAACAGCATTATGGTGAAATACAGCTGAGTTTCAATTTATTTATTTATTTTCCAGTGTTCTAAAAGCTACTTTGAAACTTTAGCTTGCCGGGCTACAAACTAAAATTCAAATTAGTTTAACTAAAGTAAAGCTACTGTTTTTGGAAAAGTAGTTAGACTACAAGTTACTAACAAAACATAGCTAATTACATTGACGCTATACAAAATCAATAACTATACAATGATATAAAGTATCTCTTAATCAGGGCCATTTTTTTGGGCGCAATCAATGAAAATCTCAGTAGAGCACAACAGTGCCCATCCACTTTTCCAGCCATCTTGGTTCCAAATATTTTTCCCATTCATTTATTCCTTAGGGATTTGATAAAGTCCTTCATTAAATAGTTCTAAACTAGCTCCAGGGTAAATCACAACATTACAAACTTTGATTTGAAACAAAAAAAGTATTTGAAAATCGTACAAAAAGACAAAGCTACAAGACTTTGTACATAATGTCTTTCATGAGGGAATGAACCACAATCCCATAGAATTACGCAAATTACATAATAGAATTTAAAAAATGATTAGAGCTGTCAAAATAAATGTGTTAACGCATGCGATTAATTAAAAAAAAATAACACGTTTATTTTTCTTAATCGTGATTAACACATTTACCGTTAATACAGCATAAACCAGCATAAACACTGGTTTGAAGGGAGCAACCTTTGCGATGTGTCTGCCCGGACTCATTACACTGACGCAAACACCACAAACACAAAACAGTGATTCAGTGTCAATGAAAAAGTGATGGGAAAGGAGCTCAATGCTATTTGTTGTACAAAACCAGAAAAGATGGGACTTGTGACAGAAATCAAGTATTTTTTCAGCCAGTGTAAGATGCATTTTAATTACCACAGAGAGAAGCAGGGTCAAGTCTTAACTATCACCAAAGCGCAGAATAAGAAGTTTTTGTTCTTTTTGAAAAGAAGTATATTTCAGCACTTTCAAAATCTGCAATTAATCGCGATTAACAATGGAAAATTATGCAATTAATCGGGATTTTTTTTTTTTTTTTAATTATCGACTGACAGCAATAAAACATATAAATCTATTCATTTAAAATTATTGATTAAACAGTATATCCAGATATTTGCAAATATGTACAGTAAATAGATTTAGAGTGCAGGGAGACTCGATTGTGTCAGTCACGGTGCGTCATGGAAGTGTACGGTTACTGCAGAGGTCCTTTGGAGCGCTTTGTTGGCTGTGATTCTCTAATTGGTGGATCTTTTCCCAGCAGGTTCATGGGTAGTGTAGTTCTTCAACAGGATTTCTGTACTGTAACACAATTTCAAAAAAGACAAATAAGTTGAAATAACACATATGATGGCTTTAACAGAAGCTTATCAACTGACAACCTTGGAGCACATTCAGAATTAATGTGTTGTTGTCTTTAAAGATCAATTTGCCTTTAGAAAAAAAAAAAAAAAAAAAAAAAAAAAAAAAAATATATATATATATATATATATATATATATATATATATATATATATATATATATATATTCAGTATCCGACTGTTGCACACTATTATAGGGAGACAGCATTTTACTTAAACTGTTAAATTTGCACTAAATTCAACTAAAGGACACCTTAAGTTATGCAGTAATGAACAGCAATAACTAAATATATTGCTATGCAAAAGAAGACCTACAATGAATCACACATATGATACAGTGTGTTTAAGTATCACATCTGTGTGCAGTATAAAAAAAAAAAAAAAAAAAAAAAAAAAAAAAAAAACAGTATTGTAGCATTTTAGAAATAATTGTTGGTTACTGGAAAAGAAAATTGTCATGCAACAATACATGCTTTTGATTTTAAATAGCAGTCAATTGGTTACAAAGAGAAGATCACATCACACCATTTCACTGATCAAGCCCTTCACCAATCATTGCTATCGAAATCCATCATTACCTTGGAAAAGTTTGTACTTTGTCTAAGCAACATTAATACACATTTGTGTGGATGTAATTAGCTTCCAACCCATCGCTCAGACAAGTGCTTTGTAGTGCAAGTCTTCAGAGAGTCATTACCACCTTTATATTCATGTGGAGAACAAATGGAACAGCTACTCGGCATAACCTTGATGAATTTCACCCAAGGCTATAAGAGGATCATGAAAAAAAAAAAAAACTGTTACGTTTGTCAGGTTGAAAGACAAGACATTCTGTCCAACGCCTTTGAAATATTGCCATCCAAGATCAAACGGGATGCGCCTCTGGTACAAACTACAGACCGTCTAGCCATGGCACTTCATGGTGGGCATCCTTAAAAGAATTATACTGAATGTTTGGTATGCTATAACAAAAGGAGGGCATAGCAGGGTTGTGTTTTTGCACATGCCAAGGGCAATTTTCCAAGCCAAGTGCCCAGTCCTTGTTCACCTGCTCCTCCAAAGTCCAAGGGGGTAATTCACTAAGAATTTTAATTGTGCTTGCTTATAGCGTTGTTTATTTGCATATGCTGTCAGCATATTTTTTGCTAATTGATTTTTACATGGCTCGTTGTACGTATTGTGGCAGTTTCCTGGTGAAATAAACAACAGAGGCATTAAAACAACAATGACTTTTATTCACTTTCAAACAAATCATGAGTAAAACAGCAGATTATCAGTTCATAAACACTTCCTTTTCACCCTGTTCTTCACACAATGCTATTTTATGACATCAAAACACTTTCACTTGTGCATGACTTGTAAGGCAATACATTTTAGCATTTGCATTGCATAAGCAGGTACATTAACAGCCTTGCTCAATTGCAATCAAATTGTGTGATAGCTCAACTGATAGAGTGTTGCATTTGCAATGCAAAGGCCCGGGGTACGAGTCCAAAAAAGCAACTGTGCCGGAAGTGTCATAGAAACACCGCAAAATTATGCAGTTGCATCAACAATTACGTTTTGCATTAACATTTGCATAATTTATGTTTAGGTTTAAGGTTTAGGGTAGGGAGGTAAGTCAAGTCAAGTCATTTTTATTTGTATAGTGCTTTTCACAACACACATTGTTTCAAAGCAGCTTTACAGAAAATCATGCATTAACAGAAAATAAAACTGTAATATCTGTAAAGTCTTAGAGTGATCATTGTGTAGTTTGATTAAATATGATTGTAAATTGTGTATAAAAATAAATAATTAACTAATTAAATAATAATTGTATTTAGAACCCCAGTGAGCAAGCCGAAGGCGACTGTGGCAAGGAACACAAAACTCCATAAGATGTTGGTTAATGGAGAAAAATAACCTTGGGAGAAAATAGGCTCACTGTGGGGGCCAGTTCCCCTCTGGCTGAACAGCATGAATATAATGCCAATATTAGTTTTTTGTGTGCAGTGTAAGTCATGGTTTAAAATTGGTAAACTAAGTAAGTGTTAAGGGCCAGTGTTTAAACAAAGACTTTGTATGAACTGTAAGATTAATGACTAATGTCTTTGAAGCTCATCCTGGATTAACTGCATAAATTCACATATATGCATTGTCCTTTGTTAGTTGGCTGATGAAGGCTTTTGTTGGCAGTTAATTGATAGTCTATGTATTCCATTTTAAGTGTGTAGTCCATCATTAGACCAAGGTGATGCACCTCAGTGAGGTGCATCGCAGTTCAACTGGCAGGTCATTTCGGTGAGGTCTATCCTAAGTCCAAGGTTCATGCAGTGGCATACAAAGTATCCTATGTCTTATGGTTGGAGCAGGCATCAGTTCATCCTCTGAAGTCCATCGTAATAGACTGAAGTGATGTCTGGCTGGCACCGGCTGCATTTAGTCATCATCACTCAGAGACACATAGCAGTGGAATCTGACACCAAGCAGGAACGGAGCTGGATCTGGCCGGCTCTGGTAACCTCGGGACATGAATCGCAAGGCTGAGACAGGGAAACAAATATAATAATATATGCATAGATGCCATTACATTTTTTTCAGAGTTATAGATCATGATAAATGTTTCACCCAAGGCTATAAGAGGATCATGAAAAAAAAAACTGTTACGTTTGTCAGGTTGAAAGACAAGACATTCTGTCCAAAATGTCAGAGGAAGCATATATAAGGAGAAAAGCAGAGGCCCTAAAACTGATCCCTGTGGCACTCCATATTTAACTTTTGTTTGATTTGACAATGCCTCATTTACACAGACAAAGTGGTAGCCGTCTGTTAAATAGGACCTAAACCAAGCTAATGCAAGCAAGAGAAATGCAGCAGCGATCAGATGATAAGAGCAAGTCATTTGTAACTCTGATAAGTGCAATCTTTGTACTGTGATGGGGCCTAAATCCTGACCAAAATTGTTAATATCTACTATTTCTCTGTAGAAATGAACACAGTTGGGAGGACACTACATTTTCTAGTATATTCGACATAAACAGGAGATTTCAAATCGTTCTATATATAGCCAGTTCTCCAGGATCAAGCTGTGGATTCTTAATAAGCTGTTTGATAACTGCCATTTTAAAGTTTATTGAGACATGTCCTAAGGATAGCGAGGAGTTAATAATATTAAGAAGAGGTACTGAGATTACAGGGAATATCTCTTTTAAGAGCTTAGTTGGTATTGGATCTAACATACATGTTGTGGCTTTTGATTTTTCTATAAGTTTTATTAGCTCTTCATGACCAATGACAGTGAAGGGTTGAAGTTGATTGTGAGGAAAATTATGAGACACTGTTTTCTGAGGTACTGTGACAGACGATTGCATAATTCCAATTTGATTTCTGATGATTTCAATTTGATCAGTAAAGAAATTCATGAAGTCATTACTATGCGATGGAATATCTGGTTCAGTCAAGGCTTTATTCCTAACCAATTTAGCCACAGTACTGAATAAACACCTAGGATTGTTGTGGTTATTTTCTATGAGTTTGCTAAAATATGCTGACCTGGCAGCTTTTAGTGCCTGTCTGTAGCTAGACACTATCCTTCCATGCACCGCAAAATACCTCTAATTGTGTATGCTTCCAATTGTGCTCCATTTTCCGAGCTGCTCTCTTGAGAGCATGAGTGTGATCATTGTACCATGGTGCAGGGCTTTTTTCTTTAATTTTCTTTAATCAAAGGGGGGAGACACTATCAAGAGTGCTAGAGAAGACTATTTATATTTTCTGTTATTACTTCAAGTTCTTCTAGACTTACTGAGTATATGAGATAAATCTGGAAGATTATTAGTGAAGCTATCTTTAGTGGTCTAAAGAATAGTTCTACCTGAATGATAGCGTGGTGTAGATTGAGTAACATTAGCTGATCGCAGCATACAAAAAACAAGGTAATGATCTGAGATGTCATGGCTCTGTGGCAGAATTTCTATAGTATCAACATCGACTCCATATGACAGAATTAAATCTAGCATATGATTATGGTGATGAGTTGGTCCTGTCACATTTTGTCTGACTCCAAGAGAGTTGAGAATATTGATAAATGTTAATCCCAATGTGTCATTTTCATTATCTATGTGAATGTTGAAGTCACCAACAATTTAAGCTCTATCCACAGTAACAACTAGTTCTGATAGAAAATGTGCAAATTCACCAAGGAAATCAGAATATGGCCCGGGTAATTTATATACTGTAGCAAGGGTAAATGATGACAGAGATTATTTATTTGTATCTGACGGTGTCACATTAAGCATAATTAGTTCAAAAGACTTAAACTTGTATCCTGTCCTCTGAGTAACACCAAAAACATTACTGTAAATTGCAGCAACACCTCCTCCTCGACTCTTCAGACGAGGCTCATGTTATAACAATAAACTGGCGGAGTAGATTCATTTAAACTAATATATTCATCTGGTTTAAGCCAGGTTTCAGTCAAACAGGCACATCCAAACTATGATCTGTAATAATTTCATTTACAATTAGTACTTTGGTTGAAAGAGATCTAATGTTTAGTAGCCCTACCTTTATATGATGTTTATCTTCAATTTTATTTTATTTTCAAGTTTTACCTTAATCATTTTTTTTTTTTTTTTCTAAATGATTTAGTGATGGGTTTGTGTTTGGTAGTTCAGGGAACAGACACAGTCTCTACGTGATATCTAGGTGATACAGTCTCTATGTGTTGTAGTTTATGTGACCTGTGTGATGTCTCAAGGCAGCTAACAGATAGCATTCGGATTAGCCAGTTTGTCTGCTTCCAGACCTGGGCCCCAGTTAGTCAAATACTATCACTATTAAGACTATGAGCCAAATTACTAGAGAGGAGAGTGCCACCTTCCCTGTAGGTATGGAGTCCGACTCTCTTTAGCAGGTCAGGTTCACCCCAAAAACTCTTCCAATTGTCTATAAATCCTATGCTATGCTCCGGACACCACTCAGACATCCAGCCATTCTGTCACGGTGCATAAGCAGGAATAAGGACCCAATTGCAGGAATGAGTAAAATAAACAATTTTATTAAATAAAACAATACAAACAGGGAAAAACAAATTCTGAGCAAACAAAACACTGACTTAACAACATGAGAACAAAACGGTCCGACAAACACAAGAGGAAAGGGAGCAGAATATATACAGATACACACATGAGGAACAGATGAAACTAACTAACATAACAAGGACTAAATGAGGGAGAATGATGAGGGAATGAGGAGGTGGGGACGCACATGGCAAGACAAACACACAGCCATGTGCAAACATACAAGACCAAACAGACACGAGTGCACGATGAAGAATCAAACACAGCGATGTGCACCCCCTTTCCCCCAAGGGATGACTACCAGGCATTCCACGAACAAGACAAAACTAAACTAAACATAAGACCACACATTGGGATGGGAGGGTGGAGAAAACAGGTGGATGGCACAAAATAATACAAACCAGAAAAACATAAGTACAGACATGGAGGCAGGACTGGGGGAACAGAAATAAGCGGAGCCAGCAGGATAGACCAGGGCAGAGCCGTCGGGGCAGACCAAGGAGACACCGGCAAGACAGACCAGGACAGCGTCGGCAGAGCAGACCAGAAAAGTGCCGACAGGACGGACCAGTGAGGCACCGGCGAGATGGACCAGGGTGGCACTGGTGGGACGGACCAGGGAGGAACCGGCTGGTCGTACCAGAGCAGTGCCAGCAGGATGGACCAAGGTGGAACACCTAAACTAGGCTTGGTGGCTTGACTTGACTGGGCTGCTTGACTTAACTGGGCTGCTTGACTTGACTGGGCTGCTTGGTTAGGTGTGAAGGTTTGGCTTGAAGTGGCTGCTTGACTAGGTATAGTGGCTTGACTTAATGAGATGACTTGGCTTGGCTTGACAGCTTGACTTGGCATGGTGGCTTGGCTAGGTGTAGCAGCTTGACGATGTAGTGGCTTGACTTAACATGATGGATTGGCTTGGCTTGACAGCTTAACTTGGCATGGTGGGTTGACTAGGTATAGCGGCTTGACTTGATGTGGTGGTTTGACTTTACATGATGGATTGGTTTGGCTTGACAGCTTGATTTGGCATGGTGGCTCGGCAAGGTGTAGTGGCTTGACTTGATGTGGTGGCTTGACTTGGCGGTTTGACTTGGTGTGATGATTTGGTTTGGTGTAATAGCTTGGCGGCTTGACTTGGCTTGGCGTCTTGACTGGAAGGGTTGACTTGACTGGACATCATGACTTGACATGCCCGCTCGACTGGACGAGAAGACTTGACTGGGCATGAAGGCTTGAACAGGCTGAGTTATGGCCACAGGAAATAGGACAGGTTTGTCAATGGCCTCAGGGAACTGGACAGTCACAGGAAACTGAACAGGCTCATCGACAGCCACAGGGAACTGGACAGGTGGCTTCAGGATGGGAGCGAGATGAGACAATAGGAAAACGGCCTCTGCGGCCGTAGGCACTGGCAGTGACAGGGGAATGACCTCCGTGGACATGGGAACTGGCAGTGACAGGGGAATGACCTCCTTGGTTGTGAGCACAGGCAGTGACAGGGAAACAGCTTCTGTGGCCGTGGGTACTGGCACTGACAGGGAAACGACCTCCTTGGTCGTTAGCACAGGCAGTGACAGGGGAACAACCTCTTTGGTCGTGAGCACAGGCAGTGACAGGGGAACGGCTTCTGTGGCCGTGGGCACTGGCAGTGACAGGGAAACGACCTCCTTGGTCGTGAGCACAGGCAGTGACAGGGGAATGGCCTCCGTGGCTATGAGCACAGGCAGTGACAGGAATGGCCTCCATGGCCGTGAGCACTGGCAGAGACAGGGGAGACTCCTACTGGTCAACAGCAGGGCCCTCCACCTCCTGGTGGTCAGCCACATCTGCTGCCGATGAGGGAGTATCATCGACCACAGGCTGAGATAAACTCGTCCCATTTCAGTGCAAACTTGATTGTAGCTGCAAGACTTCCCCCTTCACCCATCTCTGGGACACAATATCTGATGGGCTCATTCAGACAGCACTAAGCAATTGCATAAGGCTGGCCTGACTGTGCCCCAGACCCGAGGACAACACCAAAAACTCCAACGCATACCCTCTCACCGACTTCTCCTCCTGCTGGAGTCTGAGGAGCTTCATGGCTTGCTTGGCTCTGAGTTGTGTGGTCAGTGGTAAACAAAAAGAAAAACTCATTCCTGTTGGGTCCATGCTGGTCGGCTTGTTATGTCACGGTGCGTAAGCAGGAATAAGGACCCAGTTGCAGGAATGAGTAAAATAAACGATTTGATTAAATTAAACAATACAAACAGGGAAAAACAAACTCTCACAAGGGAGAAAAATGAAAAGCAAAACAATAACAAACGTATAAACTGAAAGACAAAATGACAAACCAGACTGGAGGCTGCGCAAATAAAACACTGACTTAACAACATGAGAACAAAACGATCCGACAAACACAAGAGGAAAGCGAGCACAATATATACAGGTACACACATGAGGAACAGGTGAAACTAATTAACATAACAAGGACTAAACAAGGGAGAGTGATGAGGGAATGAGGAGGCGGAGGTGGGGACGCACATGGCAAGACAAACACACAGCCATGTGCAAACATACAAGACAAAACAGACACAAGTGCACATGGCGATGAAGAACCAAACACTTAAAGCACTCACAACACACAAGACATGTACAAACAAAACCAATGGGTGGAGGAGACTGTCATGATCCTGCCACAACAAGAATAAACTAAGACTAAATTAGCAGGATTTTGAAAAATTAAGTGACACTAATCTACTATAAACCTCATCACCACGATGAGCAGGGAGGGGGCTAGAACATATTACAGTGTCTGACATCGTTTTTGTAAGTTCACACACGAAGCTGGACATCGTTAGTGCTGACATGAATACAAAATTTAGAAAATCTACGTTTAGCATTAGCCAGCACTTGTAAATTTGTCAGATGCCCGATCCCCCAAAATGCATTTAACAATAGTGGCTGGAGTCTTTATTTCCACGTTCCTTGCAATAGAATAATAAGGGCACTTTCAACATGATTCTTAGTGGGTGCATCACTGAGTGGGGAGAATCGATTGGAAACCCTGACAGGAATGGGAGAGTGGTGTCACTTTGCTGAGGGAGTACGCCGCCGAGACGTCACTCAATCGCCCTGCTGTGGGGGGCTCTACAGCTGGAACCAATGTGTGTGTGTTGCTCTGTGTTCTACCCGCATCTGAAACAGTATCTACTGGCTTCTCTTTCTCACTGACCTCCTCCAGCATTCGGATGCATGTCTCTAACTCATTAATCTTCTCTGTCAGCCTGACTAATTCCTTACATTTTTCACATGTAAATCCCTCACTGCTGACAAAAGAAGCTATAGTAAACATGTGGCATGCAATGCAGGAAGCAATAACATGAATGGATGCCATGACATACAGCAATTGTTTGTTATTGTTATTATGGTTGTTTTTGAGTGGTGAGGGTTTGAGATCGATGTGAATCCCTCAAGCAATTGTTTGCTGTTGTTGTGTTGGTTCCTGATCAGCAAATGTTTGAGATTTATGCAATAATCCGTATAAAACACAGAGGAGAAAATGAATGCATGCAGTCAATATGCGAGATGTATACAAGAGGAAAAAAAGAAAAGAAAATGGTGTGCGTGGTAATATACACGCAGTTGAAAAGGTGGAAAAAAACAAAGCACGTGGTAAAATGGCAAAGGATAAAATGATAAGTGTAGAGGAATAAGCAATGCTAAGCAGGCTAGCAAGCTACAAACAAACAGACTCATGCAGCATGCCGGCAGCAACCAGAACAGGAAACAGCTGTGCAGAGAGACCCCCTTCACTGTTCTATATCATACAGAGATTCTGGAGACCCTGGCTGGTCTTGCTGATTTAAAACATTATAGATGATTAACTTTAAAAACCTCATTTGTTTGGGTGAACATTTAACTCTCTTTTAGTGCCACACAGTGGACACTTCACCTCAGAATTGCAGAAATACATGCAATGAACCATGTAGTATCATTTTGAAAAACTAAAAACAATGCAACCAAGGGTGTCCCTTATAAAGTGGTGGGGACAGTTTCATTAGGGGGGAGGGGGGTTGTGACATCACGAAGTGGTGAAACTCATGAATATTAATAACCATATTATAACACGCATGAACAAAATAGAAACTCCTTACACTTACTGGACAAACCTATTTAAAAAAGTGTAAGGACAAAATTAACAAAGTCAAAAAGTGGTAGGGACATTTCCCACCTGTCCCACCCGTAAATGACACCTATGAGTGCAACGTTAATTGCACCAGGCCAATAGCTCTGAGTTTAAGATAAGGAAAGATGTAGTAAACCTAATTTGCATGAATCGAGGCGTGTTTGTGTTGAAAAGAAGGACAATTACTTAATGTAAAAACTCAAACAGCGCAACACTTTTTCAACACATTGTATGACAGGTTAAGTTGTATTGCGCGTGCTTTGTGAATAAGACGCAGGTCTTTACACTAAAATACAGCACACTAAAGTGGTGCAAATATTTAGTGAACTGTCCCCCTATACTGTCAGTATTAGAACACAATCTGTTAATTTTCTGCCTTATAATATACAGTGTTAACACATGATCACAGTGTTTTGTTTGCATGCCTGGAGTGAGACTTATGACCCTAATACATCATATTCCTGTCATAACTTTACAGCCCAAGTGCATCACAAGGCCTTCTCTAAGTTATTAACCAGCTGCTCTTGTGCCCATCTGAAGAGGTCATTGTGTGTGTGTGTGTGTGTGTGTGTGTGTGTGTGTGTGTGTGTGTGTGTGTTTTACTTGCTCTGCCTTTCTGAAAATCCCACTGTTGCTCACTCATAGCCAAGCATAATACAAACTGGATGTCCCAAGAAGCTATCAGCTGCATTGAGCATGTCTGACTATTTTAACAGGCTTCACCCCCATGAAACAAACATTCACGCACACACCCTTGAATAGTGCTTGCCTTCATAACACTTGGTCTTGTCATGCCCAATGGATGAGTCGTTTTATAGTTAACAATTATCAAACTGTGTCTGGTATATTTTATGCCTTGCACGACACATTACAGATTTCATATGAAGGAAAGCAGTTGGCAAATATGATGAATGTGTAGACAGCTGCTAGACACAAATACCTGGGGATGAACAATAAACATGTTTATCTCGATTCCAGTTTTAATGCCTGTGTCAGGCTGTAGGGCGTTTCGTGCCAGAGAGGCGTGAAATAATAAATAGCGCATCTGATTCTGTGTATAGCATTTATCAATGCTAATATAGGCAGTTTTACACTGATCTCATGCTCTTTACAATAAATATTATTAACGATGTTGGGTAGTAACTTACTAAAAGTTTTTTTTTTTCTTTTTTCACATTGTATTCCATGCAAAGCTTTACAGCTAAGCGCACTGAGATAATAATTAAATATGCTCACTTAAAATGTCCTCCGTCCTTCATTTAAATGAACCAGTTCCAAATAATTATAATAAAATAAATAAATAAATAAAAAATATTCATTGAAGCATTTACTGTACGTTTCTTCACAGACATCTCCACTATGTTAGCAACACTCAAAATAATATTATAATATTTAATACAATAATTGTACAGAATAATATAACAGTTCACTATATTTTCTACTATGTTGATCACTATGTTTTCAAGTTATATAATTTATAGTGTTTTCTAGTTTTATTGGTGGTATTTCATATATATTAATCTGTTCAAATACTCTGTATCTGATTAATATTGTCACCCAAATTGAGATCCCCATTGTTGTGTGCAAGATAAATAGTACTCTGATTTTAACTAAAGAAACACCTTACATACTTAGATTTTCAATTATGAGTAACTTGTAGCTTGTCAAGTTACAGTTTCAAAGTAACTTCCCTAACACAATGTATTCATCTGTTTGCATGTTGTCATTGCAAAACAATGAATAATGTTACTCTAGCTTTGCTTATGGAAAATTAAATTGTATACTCTAACTATGTAGTTTAACCTTCTGAGGACAGCTACATGGAGATCGGGGACAAGAGCATGCAGGAAGACTAACACTTCCTCCTCGGAGCCCTGTGCTGATAGACATACACTGGACCCAGTGTTTTTTCAAGGGAAGGTCTGTTTATTCTACAGGTAACGATCCAAATCCGACAGACATTCGGCCCTCTGGAGGTGAGGTGCTCACTCACTTTTGTCATTTTGTCTTCTCTGTGAAATCCATTGGGTCAGACACATGGTTGTCTTACCGTGCATGTTCTGTATTTGTTTCGAGTCTGTATTGAGTCATGGCATTTCCCACTGGTTCCAAAAGGAAAATGTGGATACAGTACATAGAGATTTGCATGAGACTGTAAAGAGTCTGTATTGTTTGTTTGTTTATTATTATTAATATTGTACATTTTATTTTTGATACTTATTTGATAGTGACAGTGGAGACGGACTCAAAATTATTTGTGGAACAAGACCAGGAAATGTTGCAAGCCAGATTCAAATATGCATAGTCTGCATGTGCAACTCAGCATAAAATGTTGAAGCATAATCTTTTTATTTTAATCTTTTTATTTAAAATCGTAATTGTTTTATTTAATTAGATTTTTGGTCCTTTTAATACTTTTATTGATAATTATTATGAAGAGAACACAAAAAATTATCCTGTGAATGGTCTCAAGAAATTATGTCGCAAGCCGGATTCAAACTTACATAGCCCACATGAGCGCCACAGCTAAATATGTCAGAGCATAAATAATTTGTATTTTATTTTTGCTTCTTTTTTTGATAGTTTTAATGGAGAGAGCACAGGAAGTAATTTTGGGAATAGTCTCAGGAAATGATGTCGCAAGCTGGATTCAGACTCACATAACCCACATCAGCACCAAAGCTAAATGCCAGACCATGAATAATCATTAATTTTATTTGTAGCCTTTTTACTAATTTTACTGATAATTATAATGGAGAGAGCACAGAAAATTATTTTGGGAATGGTCTCAGGAAATTATGTCGCAAGCCGGATTCAACCTCACATAGTCCACATGAGTAACACAGCTAAATATGTCAGAGCAT
Organism: Myxocyprinus asiaticus; assembly: GCF_019703515.2. Taxonomy (NCBI): domain Eukaryota; kingdom Metazoa; phylum Chordata; class Actinopteri; order Cypriniformes; family Catostomidae; genus Myxocyprinus; species Myxocyprinus asiaticus. Next base: position 40,298,500 of record NC_059359.1, read on the forward strand.
AAATAACTTTTATTTTATTTTTGCTACTTTTTGTACATAAAATGATAGGAAGACTAGGGGTAATTATGTCAGGGAATGTTACAAGCCAGATTTAAACTTGCATTGCACACATGAGCACCAAAGCTCAATGTATGAAGGCATAACCGCTAGGCCATGGCTGAGTTGTCACTACAAAACACACTTTAGTCATATAAACAGAGGCGGTAGAGATTGAAACAATGAATCGTTCATAAAGCATACATTTCTTTTTTAACCCCTGATTAAACTTGCCACCTTTTCTGTTCATTTCAATCAATTGTCTAAGAAATGATTTGAACGGCATGGTCAGCTAATACAGTAGATTGTGTGAGCATTGTACTTGCTGGCCAGGTCTAGCAGCTGGTCACACTGCCACATGGCAGCTACTCAGCAAGCCTTTGAGATAATAAGTTCTACATCTGCCAAAAGAAGGGGCTCTGTCTGCCCACAGAATTTACAACTCACTAGTGGGAAACAGAGACTCCCACTGAATTCTTTTATGCGTGCTCTTTGAATTTTATTAATGTAATGCAAACACAAGCCTTCCAACACATTAAATTGTTGATGTTATGCGAATACACTGTGGGACCGCAGATTCTCATTAACATTATTTGCATGTTAATCTGCATCTTTTTAATTAGTGATATTATTTATGCACATAATTTCTAAAGCATGATGCCAGCTCGTGGGCACATTAATTAATCTACCGAGATACCAAACTGTTCTGTCTCACTTTTATTTGTTTACATGGTGTACTGAATTCCGAGAAAGTGACGGGGAAAAAAGATGCCCAAAGAATAAAAGTAAAAAGGCAAGATTAACTAAAAGCTCTTTTTGTTTTTCATAATTCATATTGTAATATTAGCCAAATGTCATGTCTCTTCCCTAAGAGATCGGTTATTCAGTTAAACTACCTTGATGTATTATTAAAATTTATAATGGACTCCGGAGGCCTTGCTTCGTTCTCCCCTTCGTTTACAGAATACACTCAATGTTATTTTAATCTGCCTACATCGCCTCCATGCATAGTCAATGAGCCGCTCACTCTCCCTCTGTGTCTCCAGAGGGATTTCACTCACCAGCACCATAAACATTTAAATCAAACACTCACAAAGCCCTAAGAACAAGACGAAAACACACAACCTCTCTCTCTATCTGTCTGTGTGTGAACTGCTAGTGTGTTACACGAATATCCACTAATGACAGCACATCAGTCTGTGTGTAAAGAGTGATAGTGTTGCCTGATCACTTGCACAGAGTGTGTGAGATTATAATGAGATCATCGAAGAAATGCAATGGTGCTAAAATGTCTTCTTGTCTCTCTCTCTCCCTCTCTCTCTCTCTCTCTCTCTCTCTCTCTCTCTCTCTCTCTCTCTCTCTCTCTCGCTCAATTCCTCAGTGTAGAGTATTGATTCTAATAATGAGTAATTATTGACTCCATGAGAGAGGTTATCCATAGCAAACAAAACCCTCCTGTCATAAGTGTCCAGTTATATTTACAGAACAACATGAAACAATATGATAACAACATGAGAAAATACCATAAAATGGCTACAAAAATTCACCATTATTGTTCAGAATAGAAACAATAATGTAAAAATGCACAGACACAGACTTTGATTAACTCCATTTGATTAAAGCCCAGTAGCGGTTCTAGCTTGTATGGTACCCTGGGCAAAACCCGCTTCAGCATGCCCCCAAAGTTGTTGACCGAGGGGGTGGGGGGCGGGGGTGGTTAGGGTAGGCGCCTCGTGCCAACATCGCCCATGTCACCCATGCCTAAATCCTCAGCCTGTAAGTAATTGGATAGCAAAGCACTTCACTCATCATAGATTATTACATGCAACAATTAATATAAAATGGCCAGTGCCACAAGAGCATTAGTATACCAAGAAGATCAATGAAAACCTGCAACTTGTATAATTCTAAATTAAATGGGCATCCAGTTTATTGTCCCATGAGCTAAATAACCTACATGCACAAAAGAGTCAAAAAACCATTCCCCGCCCCTGACAACTGTTGTCACCACCATCATCGACTGAGGGAATTTATGACAGTGAGTGGAGAGAGAGGGTCATCCTCACGTTGAAACAGTATCAGGTAAATTTAATTATAAAATATACCAAACGTCCTGTAAAATAAGGAATCGTCCTGTAATTAAGGGACAAAATTGCATTCCGTATGAAATCCATTATTTTATCGTCACATATCTTATATTTTTCAAAATCATAGAGCATTCGAGTGCATGTTAATTGTTTCCCACCACTGGGATTTTAAAACACCAGTAAACGCACCTATTCATGACAAGCCATTTCATTTTATTGCATATGTCAGAGCTTGTTCTGGATGAGAGAGAGAGAGAGAGAGAGAGAGAGAGAGAGAGAGAGAGGTAATAAAAACTGTATTACTGCATTAATTTAAAATAAAAGTACAGTAGTACAGGTTTAGATAAAACACTTAACATGATTTTCTTACATTTCCCTTATTATTAAACACTATTTACTGCCAAACAACAACACCAATCCAAGGAGAAATACACTATTTTCATGTTAAGCCTTTTCTCTCCCTTTCTCTCTTCTTCCTGGTCCTTGTATTAAAGTATTTTTCATTTTAAGTTTAGTAGGGGACGTTCACACTGAATGTGTTTTTGCGTCCGTCCGAGCTGTTTTTCAATGTAAAGCAGCGTCTTGCACAGGAACATCTGTAAATATGGGTCATTCCTATGATTCTGTGTCATTTAAGTCCCCATTACAAGTGTGTGTAGTATTTATATTGTTTAATTTCACCCGATTACAATTTTGATAGGCTTGCTAAAAAGAATAAAGACTTTTTATAATGTTACACTCTTCTGTAGGCTTTAAAGTTACATTTTGTGTCACTTCCTCATATCCCAAAAACTGCACGTCAAACATCTCTGACAAAAATAAATGATAAATCATTGGATTTCTATTTTTCCCTCATGTACAGTTAAGAGTTTACTGTTACATTCTCTCACTAACATGTATTCATTCGTGGTAAATGTGTAATTATATCACTGATAGTGGAGGTTTTTTTGTGTGTCCTTTGATTTATGAAATCATGACCTTTCATTGAAGATACACTGTATGTTAGGAAATTACATCACACACACTGGATGTGTACATCACCCTTTCTGCAAAATTACTTTGACTTATTTGAAGTTTATAACTCTATTGTTTTATTTATGTTTTCCATTATTTTGTGGTGTTAGTCATATGTGCATAACATGTCCACCCTGTTATGGGAAGATATATGGAAAATTAATATAATTAAAAATTTCAATATACAGTATTTATGTTAACAGAAATAAAATTGTAAATATTAGTTTACAAATATGTTTCCTAGATATCAATCACAACCATGTAGTGGCTCATTTATCCACTGAATGTCCACCCTGTTATTGTCCACCCTGATGCTGCCCATTTAACTGGATGTACATCTGAATTTTTTTGTAATTTAGCTTGACCAGTATGACTAATACAATCTTTAAAATGTCCCTGTTATGATGAAACATGAAGAAACTTGTAAAAGTATATTTTATTTTTCAAAAGTTTCAAACCCAGAATATCACCAAATTGTAGGAATGACCCATTTATGATATGTACAGAGTTGCAGTTCTGCCAATCTCTATATGCAGATTACACAGTCTACAGTAACAGTAAAGTACAATCTGGACAATAGTAAACCACTTTTTTTGGTAGGACTACACCACTGGTTAAGATCAACTTAAGTAGCACTCAACTTAAGCTTTGTTACCTGGTTGGCACTTTTAAATTTTCAACAAGATGCAAATTCAACAGATATTTCCTGTTAAAGTCTAAACAGCCCTTTAACATCTTCCAACAGATGTAAATAATAAGCAAGTGAAAAGAATTTGAAGTTTTCATTGTAATCCTCATTTAAATTCAAAGTTGGGCATTTAGCCTGAAGACATAAGTTTACAACTTTAAAAAAACATAACTACCACAATTTCAATCAAATGCTGTTTTATTCTCCTCTGAAATAAATTTACAATTAACTTTATATTTTCAGGATTTTTTTTTAATTTTTTTATTAACAACAAATAATAATAATAATAATAATAATAATAATAATAATAATAATAAGACAGGGGAAACCGGGGCTAGTTATAAGATGGGGATTTGTCACAAGGACTATATCTAAGTAACTATAAGTTTTTTGTTTTAATTTTTTGGTAGCAGTCATTTTATATGTTGTTTTCAAACAACTAGTTCAATACAGCTGTATATAAGGATATTTTTATGAATTCTATCCTCTAAATAAATATTCCATTATCATCACATTTTTACTATACTCTAGCTGTAAAGAAGTTAACATTGAACTACACTAGCATACATTCAATCAATGGTCACCTATTGATAGATGGTAGATGTTCACTGAAAAGTTCAAATGCATTCTCTGGACAAGGAATGAAATTATCTGGTTGTCACATTTTTATAGGGGCAGGTTGTCATGTTATGAAATATTGTAAGTTGCGCAATTAAATAGTTAAACATTTTTGCTGGCCAAAACAGTGGTTTGATGTTTTTGTTGTTTTTGAGGTTTCATGAATATTTTTTTGTTTTTTTTTGTTTGACAGTTTACATTTAATGCAAAGCTATTTAATTGACTATAATATGCTATTTACATTTTTACTCGATTGCGAAGAAAAATTTCATTAAACAAATCAGTATTTCTCGAACTGTAAACACAATCTCAAAACTACACACCAATTTGTACAAGCCTCACCTGTTGCACGTCAAATATTTCACTCAAAAACATTCTATCTTCTGTCAAAATTAAACATTGACTTCAATTGACACACAAACCCAGCAAACTATTGCAATGCTCACAACACACCTGTGTGATCAATTCAAAACACTGCTACAAAAACCTCTATCAACCAGGGAAAATTTTGCAGCTCAATATCTATATGTTTTGCAGTTAGAGCACATAATACTTTATAAAATATGTATTAAAAAAGTGACTCTACGCTAACAAATTGTTCAATTTCACAAATTATCTGAGCAAGTGTCATGAGCATGTGATTAAGTACATATACTAAACAGTACAGTACATTGCCTCTAAACTGCAGTAATCACCTGTGGCCATTTTTTAATTTATCCTGAAATTGTGACTGTTGTGTTATCAAATTTGCTATATATATATATATATATATATAAACTGGAACAGGTGAATTGTGTTTACATTATATTTTTGAGAAATGTGTTTTTGTTTCGAGAGAATATAATAGTTAGGGGAACTGGACCAATTGAATCGTGTTAGCAATTGAGAAAAACTTTTTTTTTTTTTTGTAGACAATAACAGTGGACTTATAAAAAAGCTTTTTAGCAGTTAATACATTAAGTAATTTGGCTATATAGAAATTGACTTTCAGAAATATACCCTGAGAAATATTCACTAGAGTAAAAAGTGACATCCAACCATAGTTTATTATTAATTTATTTATTACTGTAATAAATATATCTAGCTATCCAACATTTAAATATATGGATGGATCAGGAAATTGTCCCAAATAGTATTTAAAATTCAGCATCAGAAAGTTAAAACCCACTGTCCCAGATTTGGTTGCTGACCCATGTTTTGAGTTCAACAGTGTGATCACATTTTCGTTTTAATGTGCAAATGAATGTGCTTTGAAGCATCTCTGTTGCAGCACAGCTTAAATGAAAGCTTTGATTGCCAGTTTCATCTCTTTAGCTCTGATGCTACAACCACAAAGGCAGTCTAGCAGAGGTGAACATTACGGGTGCTACACTAATTACCACTAATTTACTATAAAGCTTAATTTAAGACAGCTCCTCAGTTCCTTGCCTTACTTGATTGAATGTGTTTTGATGGAAGACAGTATATCTCATATTGTATGATTTTCGGCTGAGTTATTGTTTATCATTTTACCTTTATAAGGGCATTTGATTTTTCAAAAATGTATTTGAGATTTTTTCCATCATTCACAACATGTTAGTTACACGTTTAACAACACACCTCTGAGAATGCTGATATATAACAGCTAAGGGTCACTAGAGTGTCTGCAGCAGCACTAAATTTATAACTAGATATAGAAAAATATATCAAATGTGAGATAACAGATTACTGACAGTTTTGCTCCCAATATTTTAAATATCCATTTGTCACTTACAGTGGAACATTTTTGCCCCGAGCCCTGATTAATTTCTGATTCTGTTGCAGACTGCAATCTAAAGACAATGAAACCAAAGACAACAGAGATCCCTGATCTCACTGACTTCTCAAGACCCCAGACTTGAGTGGCACCACAGAGCCTACAGGTCATTCAGTACATCATGTCCAGTAACCAGATCCATTGAGAGAATGAAGAACAAATTAAAAAAAAAAAAAAAAAGGAGAGCGAGAGAGAGAGAGAGGGAGAGGAAACGCTCTTGTGGGAAAGCGAGGGACCCAACCCAGCATTCCAGTGGCTGTTCACATGAAACTGATATGTCTGCTGAAAGTTGTGTCCTCTCCTCTTCATCCTCTTCCCTGATACCTGTCTGTGTGTGTGTGTGTGTGTGTGTGTGTGTGTGTGTGTGTGTGTGTGTGGGTTCGGGTGGTTTACGAGGACATTTTTTTAGGTTACAAACTGGTAATTACAAGAGTATGATGCTATACATTTTGGTTTATTAGGACATTTCTAGTGTCCCCATAATTCAAATCGCTTAAAAAACATACTAAACTATGTTTTATTGAAAATGTAAAAAGTTTTTTGTGAGGGTTAAGTTTAGGGGTAGGGTTAGGGTTAGGGGATAGAATCTATAGTTTGTACAGTATAAAAATCATTATGTCTATGGAGAGTCCTCATAAGGATAGCCGCACAAACGTGTGTGTGTGTGTGTGTGTGTGTGTGTGTGTGTGTGTGTGTCCGCGTCTCAAATCTGCCCTGGGTCCCCATGTTTTGAGAGTTGGGATTTTGTCGATGGATAGCAAACATGATCAAAGCATTGAGCGAGCTGTTTGAAGACTAATTTGAGATCACTTTAATCCACGGCAGACATGCCAGTTTGTTTTAGAAGTGGTTAAAATGTGCAAATTAAATCCATGCCAGTGCATCTTTTTTAATCAACCTATTAAAACCAAAACCACCACAGAGGACCTGGTTGGACTTCCTAAAAATATGGTGCAAATGAGTAGCTGACATGATATACTTTTTGGAGGTTGACATTTCCTGCGGTGTGACATGTTATTTTCATTCTAAAACTAGTTTATGAACAGATTATTTTATAATTATTAAGCATGCAGTTTTTGTTATGTTAATTAAGAGACTATGTGGAATATTTGTCCTTTTAAAAAATATATTTATTTCACTGCAGGACCATTTAAAGAAAAAAAAAAAAAGAAGAAAAACAAAAAGGGTGATTTCAAATTTTGAAAAACTTTCACAACTTTCAACTTTCACGAGCAATGACGCTGACTACCACCCCTGGAGTCGTGAGTTCGAATCCAGGGTGTGCTGAGTGTCTCCAGCCAGGTCTCCTAAGCAAACAAATTGGCCAGGTTGCCAGGGAGGGTAGAGTCACATGGGCTACCCTCCTCGTGGTTACGATTAGTGGTTCTACTATGGCAGCAAGTCAATGGCAATAATCAGCGCGGATTATTGACACTCACACACATGATAGGTTGAAGCCACACGAGGAAAAAGGAAGAACTCGTGTGCGTTTTAAACCCTCGCACGCATTATTGACTAAAGTACTGTGCAAGGAAATGGGAAGAATTCGTGTGCTTGTTTTAAATCCTCGAGCGCATGAAATCTCCTGTGCATGCAATACAAGCTCTCATGCGAGGAAGATCATTCTTCAACCTTTGTTCGCACGGAGAGCTTTTAATTTTGGAAGTCGTGGGTCGGGCTCTTGCTGTTTTGATTGTAACCTCAAATATCATTGGTTTTTCCATTTTTTCCGTAAGTCAGTTGTGATTGGCTCCATGTTATTCTGACTTTTGTCATTCTAGTTGTAAGACACTTTAAAATTAATTGAAAGGTTGTGAGCCCAGGAAAATACATATTAACCTTGGTAACAGGAGGTATGTGAGGGAACATAAAATACCTCAGAAAATTATTTTGTTGTTTAACACATTTTCTAAGACTCAAATTCAATTTTTTTTTTTTTTTTTTATATATTGTTTTTATTTTTAATCTTACTGTTTCCCCCATGGAAATAACATGTAAAAGATATGAACATGTATTTCAAAGTCAATATTTCAAGGCCATCTCACAGCTTGCCATGATGCTTGATAAAGATGAAGTAATGCCAGAGCTTTTATTCAAGACACTCGACTTGAGAAACTGCAGGTCTCTTAAAGGGGTCATGGAATGGAGAATCAAATTTTCCTTGAAATTTGGACATATAAGAGGTAACTGTACTATAAAAACACACAATTTCAGAACTTAAAACTTCCTACCCAGTCTAAAAAGAGCATTTATAGTTTCCACCCTACTGAAATGTCTCATTTTTAAATTGGTCTGTTCGTGACATCATGACACATTGCTTATTAGTATTTAGACATCCCACAACATGCATCATCGCACCCTTGGCCTTGCCCACTGGCGCGCAGTTCAAGTCAAGAAAGCAGGACTTCCGTGGCTAACTATTTCAAACGTAACACCTAAGGGGACCCATCTGGACTATTTTGGATTATTTTGCATATGAACATGAACTACACAGACTCTTTGACAGCTACCATGTATCTCGCTGCTTTTAAAAGATGCGGTGTGAAGTTACAACTCTGAAAAGGAAAAGCATTAATATAAGCAATTATTCTCTTTAATTCAACTGCTGCTTCTTGTTGTTTTGAGCACAAACACATCATGGGTGTGTTCTTTTGCCAATCTGCGCAATTTTTAATTGTTGGTGTATTTAAACATAGGATGAAGACATAGAATAAAGACGATGGACATCTTAATTGATGTATAATGGATGTCTTTGACCATTTCTGTGTGTTTCCGGTGATGTGCACCTCAGTGCGCCTTCAGTATGTGTGCGTGTCATTTCACCGTTCTTTGGACAATGATGTGTTTGTTTTGTTTTTTTTTTTGTTTTTTTTTTTGGCTCATGTCAGTGTCGACTGTGAACTGCCATAATACGATTCAAGCTTTGCAAAGGAACTGTTATTGAAGGATGGGACAGTTAAAAGCACTTCAAAAATTTAAGTAAACCATTTCATTCATGAATATTTTAAATGTCATGACTGTTTGATAGTTTATGATGATGAGTGTTAACTATTGTGCTTGAGATGAACAGTTTAATATATTTAGATGCAATGTGTTGGATGTGCATTATGTGTAAACCCTGCAATTTTGTTTTATTATGTGAGGTTTTTCTTTTCTCTTTCCCAGGCAACACACAAACTGATCAAATGTATACCTTGAATGCACTGTAAGTCACTTTGGATAAAAGTGTCTGCCAAATGCATAAATGTACATGTTCTCTTCTGACTGAGTTTTCTGAATTTGAGCGGCTGCACGATGTTAGCCAATCATATCAGTGGGCATTTATGTTGACGTTTTAAGGAGGCGCTTAGGCCAAAACCGAGCTTTTCAGACAGAGGGCCAAAAACAGGGTGGAAAATTATCATATATTACTAAATTGTGACTATTTTGGTGCAAAAAATAAATAAACTTTTATAACATTATCATTGAACCTCAGGGAAGATAATCAAATTATATAAAAAACAGGACTTCATGACCCCTTTATTATTTTTGACAGATATTTGTTCCACTCACAGTCCCTGCCCCCAGCCTCTCAAATGTCTATATCCCCTTGGAACAAAAAAACATTTAAGGGCTAAGATCACTAAGTGATCAGTAATTCGTTTGCAATGTTTTGTTGCTAGTCTCAGTTATATTTTGTTCTTTTTTTATTCTGCAGCACATTCTGAAGCACCATCTTTTGGAGCATCTTCTCTCTGAGAGAGCACTTTTGAGAACTCCACTTGACCTGGATTACATGGATTTTGAGTGTTGACAGCAACTGTATCTCCTGACCGGCTGAACCTGCCCTTAATCTGTAGAAACAACTCAAAACTGTTTAAAAACTGAAGCAATAAAGCAATATTATTGTTGTCAATGGTTATTATGACATTCCAATGTGATACAGATGTGCAATGTTAAATTCAATGACATCACATTCAACACAATTTATTTACAAATCTGAGATATTGAACTAGAGTCATTAGCTAGAGCATTGCATATGTCTAAGACAAACATGAGCCTAGATACTACAGTACATGTAACAAGGTGTTTAATGACAATATCAAGTAGATAACCATACAAATTGAATAATGTTAAACTAAAATGTAGGATATACAGTATATATACATATATATAGCAGATACAGTTGTGCTCAAAAGTTTGCATACCCTGGCAGAAACTGAAATTTTGGCATTGATTTTGAAAATATGACTTATATGAAAGTCTTTTATTTAAGGATAGTGATCATATGAAGCCATTTATCACATAGTTGTTTGGCTCCTTTTTAAATAATAATGATAGCAGAAATCACCCAAATGGCCCTGATCAAACATTTACATACCCTTGAATGTTTGGCCTTGTTACAGACACACAAGGTGACACACACAGGTTTAAATGGCAATTAAAGGTTAATTTCCCACACCTGTGGTTTTTTAAATTGCAATTAGTGTCTGTGTATAAATAGTCAATGAGTTTGTTAGCTCTCACGTGGATGCACTGAGCAGGCTAGATACTGAGCCATGGGGAGCAGAAAAAACTGTCAAAAGACCTGCGTAACAAGGTAATGGAACTTTATAAAGATGGAAAAGGATATAAAAAGATATCCAAAGCCTTGAAAATGCCAGTCAGTACTGTTCAATCACTTATTAAGAAGTGGAAAATTCCGGGATCTCTTGATACCAAGCCAAGGTCAGGTAGACCAAGAATGATTTCAGCCATAACTGCCAGAAGAATTGTTCGGGATACAAAGAAAAACCCACAGGTAACCTCAGGAGAAATACAGGCTGCTCTGGAAAAAGACGGTGTGGTTGTTTCAAAGAGCACAATACGAAAATACTTGAACAAAAATGAGCTGCATGGTCGAGCTGCCAGAAAGAAGCCTTTACTTCACCAATGCCACAAAAAAGCCCGGTTACAATATGCCCGACAACACCTTGACACGCCTCACAGCTTCTGGCACACTGTAATTTGGAGTGACGAGACCAAAATAGAGCTTTATGGTCACAACCATAAGCGCTATATTTGGAGAGGGGTCAACAAGGCCTATAGTGAAAAGAATACCATCCCCACTGTGAAGTATGGTGGTGGCTCATTGATGTTTTGGGTGTGTGTGAGCTCTAAAGGCATGAGGAATCTTGTGAAAATTGATGGCAAGATGAATGCAGCATGTTATCAGAAAATACTGGCAGACAATTTGCATTCTTCTGCACGAAAGCTGTGCATGGGATGCTCTTGGACTTTCCAGCACGACAATGACCCTAAGCACAAGGCCAAGTTGACCCTCCAGTGGTTACAGCAGAAAAAGGTGAAGGTTCTGGAGTGGCCATCACAGTCTCCTGACCTTAATATCATCGAGCCACTCTGGGGAGATCTCAAACATGTGGTTCATGCAAGACGACCAAAGACTTTGCATGACCTGGAGGCATTTTGCCAAGACGAATGGGCAGCTATACCACCTGCAAGAATTTGGGGCCTTATAGACAACTATTACAAAAGACTGCACGCTATCATTGACGCTAAAGAGGGCAATACACAGTATTAAGAACTAAGGGTATGCAGACTTTTGAACAGGGGTCATTTCATTTTTTTTCTTTGTTGCCATGTTTTGTTTTATGATTGTGCCATTCTGTTATAACCTACAGTTGAATATGAATCCCATAAGAAATAAAAGAAATGTGTTTTGCCTGCTCACTCATGTTTTCTTTAAAAATGGTACATATATCACCAGTTCTCCAAGGGTATGCGTACTTTTGAGCACAACTGTACATTGTTCTATGTAGTTCTATCTAGTAACATCAAAAGAATGCAAAGGCTTTCTCGGTTTTATCGGTTATGTGAAGCGTAACCCTGGTTCCCTGAGTGGGAACGAGACACTGCGTAATCACATTGGGACACCCTGAGTGTCACGTGATCTGAAGCCTTTATACAATCATGCCAATTTATTGGCTGATGGTGCTTAAGCGAATCCCCTAGGAAGCTACGTCACAGGCTCCAAAAAGGCACTCGCTTCACGCCATCAAGTCAGATTTTCTGCGTGAAGCTACGAGCCTATGCAGCTGCTAGAGAGTATGGCCAGTTTACGCAGCGTCTCGTTCCCACTCAGGGAACCAGGGTTACGCTTCAAGTAACTAAGACGTTCCCTCTCGAGCTGCGTAATCGCACTGGAAATGATATTCATCAATGCCATGCGAAGAGTAGCTGCCAACTGTCTACGCCTGTGTGGCAAGCACATAGTGGTGCACAAGAGAGCTAAAGAATCTGAATAAAACAGAGGGAATTATGAGTTTATTCCTGTTCCAACAGAGAGAACCTGGGAAGCAGAAGTCAATCCCTCATCCAGATTATAAAACCTAACAAATGTATGCAGAGGGGACCATCCTGCTGCCATACAAATATCCTCCAAGGACGCAATGCTAGCCAAAGCCCATGAGGATGCCATGCTTCTTGTAGAATGAGCTCAAATACCCGAAGGCGAAGGTAAGCCACGTGCTTCATAAGCACTTGAATAATAAAAAATGCAAATAGCTCAAGTGAGTTCTTAACACCACCCTTGAACACCCTGGCACAAAACCATACATAAGGGATTAATTGACAGGGCATGCAAATCACCAACACTTTTAAACGACGCCAATGCCACCAGCAGGGCCGTTTTAAGAGTCAGAAACTTATCATTGACTGTTGCCAAGGGCTCAAACGGAGCAACCGAGAGCATCTCTAAAACAACAGAAAATCCTATAAAAGAACACGGATGTGATGAATAGGTCTAAGCTTGCATACCCCAAGCATAAAACGAGAGACAAGAGAATGTCTACCGACAGAGACTCCATTTATAAGTGCATGCTCAGCTGCTATAGCAGCAACATAGACTTTAAGCGTTGCTGGGGCAACCCTGGCCCCAAAACGCTCTTGCAAAAAAAAACAGCACTATACAGACAGGGCAGTGAACTGAATCTTCACCTCGGGCTGTACACCAAGAAGCAAAAATACACCACTTGAACATATAAAGCTCTAGCATTCAGAATGCAACTCTAGCATTCAACCACAGTGGGGGATAACCCATCATTCAAAAGATCACCCTGTTGAGGGGCCATACCCATAACTTACACAATTCTGTCCGGGGGTGCTGAATGCTGCTCCAAGCCTGAGACAACATGTCTATTCTGACTGGAATCTCCCAAGGCACTTTTTCCAGGAGAGAGACCAGAGTCGAAAACCATTCTTGAGATGAACAAAACGGCACCACTAACAAGCCGAACCCGATCCTCCCAAACTCTCTGCAGAACTGCATGCAGCACACTGATCAGTGGAAACACGTAAAGATGCGTTGTCGGTCACTGATGCGCCAACACATCGATGCCCAGCAGAGCTGGGGGCGAGAGGGAAAACCAGAGTCGACAGTGTGACGTCTCGCTCGAAGCGAACAGATTCACTTCCACACTGCTGAACCTTCTCCAGATTTGTTCCATAACCATGCTTTATCATTCGAAGTACCCATTTCAAAATTCCCTTCAGCTGCTGCCAAGCCGACAGATGGGCAGACAGAAGGATTAATGTATGGCTTTCACCTGCAGCGCGAATTGTAACCACTAGATGGCATGCTTGGCTTACTTTTGGCGACTACCTCCGAACCAGTGACACAGCAGAGGGAAGCCTTTGCTTCTCTAATACTGAGGCTGATTGAAGCGAATTTGATCATGTTTTTGCCTTTTTTGTATTCAGGCATAAAAGATGAGCGCCCTGAGATGCCATTGCAGCATGGATGCTGGCAGAATAAACATTTTCCCTGGTATTTTGAATGGGGAAAAATGTACGAACATTAGGGGAAATGTTTATTTGGGAAAACTGGTTCACCACAATGGCCCCAGCATTCTTTATGGGGGGACAATGTGTGGTGCTTATGTTCAATGTGTTTTGTGAACACTTGTGTTTGATGAACATCGAATTCTGTTATGCATGTCTCGAGACCCTTGGTTCATCCCCGCCATCACGGGTGCATCCGTGCAGGCATTTGGATGTTGGACCAAACCCTTTTAAACAGCCAGCAGGACACCAGAATTGAGGCTAACGGACTTGCAGTGAAACGAAGGGTTAGCCCTCATTCGGTGAACAAAACTGGACTGTACAATGTATCTGTGTCGTTCCTGTTTGCCCTTCGGACAGTATCGGGTTGAGTTCACAGTTGTTTATGCTTCGAACACCCGACAGCCAGAATATAGTTCAGCTTGCGCTGGGTAGCGAACATTAAAAACTCACATTCTGAATTCAGCCTCTCCTCCATGTGGCCTTCATGGCCAGCAGTTCCCTGTTACCCACATCGCAATTCTTCTCGGCAGAAGACAGTTTTCTTGAGAAGAACGCACAGGGGAACAGCTTAGTGAGATTGCCATGTCTTTGTGAGAGTACAGCACCAATACCCCTATCAGAAGCATCTACTTCCAGAATGATGGGTAAAGACAGGTCAGGATGGCGGAGGATAGGATCACTCATGAAACTTATCTTTAAAACATCGAACGCAGTGTAGGCTGCTGCATTCCATTGTAGCCTTTTGGTTGCACCCTGTAGAAGAGATGTCAAAGGTGCGGCAACAGTGCTGAAATTGCGAATAAATCTCCTGTAGAAATGAGCAAAGCCCAAGAACTATTGTAAGTCTTTAACAGTTTCTGGTTGGGGCCAATCGAGCACATCCTTGACCTTTGCCTTATCCATGGCCACTCCCTTTGTTTAGCATGTCTCTGAACACTTAGTTTATGAAGGATTGGAATACGGAAGGACAGTTTGACAAACTGAACGGCATAACCAGATATTCATAGGGCCCTGTGGACGTATAGGAAGCTGTCTTCCACTCATCACCCTCTCAAATGCAGATCAGGTTATAGGCGTTTTGTAAATCCAGCTTAGTGAATATTTTGGCTGACTGAAGTTGCTCCAACGTGGCTAGTACCAGAGGTAATAGGAACTGGAATTTGACTGTGATGTCATTGAGGCCACAGTAATCAATACAGGGACAAAGACCTCCACCTTTTTTTCCCACAAAGAAAAATCCAGCTGCCGCAGGCGATGTCGAGGGTTGAATAAAACCCTTAGCCAAAGCCTCCTCGAAGTACTCCTCCATGGCTTTGTATTCAGGTTCTGCGAGTGGATATATGCATCCTTGTGGTGGAGACGTGCCAGGTAGCAGGTCAATAGTGCAGTCACAGTCACGGTGTGGTGGCAGTTGCATTGCTTTTGATTTACTGAAAGCCTCTACAAGGACAGAGTATTCTGAAGGAAGACCTGGGACTTCCTCGACACAAAGAGAATCAAGGTTAGAGTCAGAAACTGGTGACAGGACAAAATAAATTAAATATGTTTCAAAACAGGGCAAGCTCCAGCTCATGATTTGACCTTCTCTCCAAGATACAGTGGGATTATGTCTTCGTAGCCACGGCAAACCAAAGATGATGGGATTTTTAGGTGCAGGGACAACTAGAAACTGAATGTTTTCGTGATGTAAAATGCCCACTTGTAGATGCATGACATGGGTAACTTGGTGAATGGATCCTGTGCCCAGCGGGTGAACATCTATGGCTGTGACATGCAGAGTTACAATTAGACACAGGCAAATTGTACTTTTGAACCAAACTCATGTCGATATAGTTGCCTGCAGCTCCAGAATGAAGTAGTGCCTTAAAGCTCTAATTTCAATGTATCAGATCTTAAGGAAATGGGGATGAGCATTTGACTGGTTGTGAGTAATTGATAAGTATGCACACTCACCACCATCTTTTTAGAGGACGACGAATGGATTGGGCAAGATGAGAGACGATGACCAGCACATCAACAATAGAGACACAATTGGGCTTTAAAGCGATGTGACCGTGGAAAGCTTGGTACGTCCAATTTTCATGGCCTCAGTGGTGCAAGTTTCAGATGTGAGAGGCAATAGATTAGGTTTAGGGCAATGAAGTCAGCGAGAATTAAGTTATCCAATCTGATAGTGAGATTAATATATTTAATCAAGAGTTAGGTTTTTGTCGCAACAGGCAAGCTCATTTTGCAGTTCAGCATTTAGTCCTTTGTGAAACAATAACTTAAGTGAATCATCAGTCCAATTGGTTTGAATTACCAGATTACAAAAATTTAAGGCATAATCGGCAGCAGTGTTGCTATGTTGTTTGAGAATTAACAGTAGTTCTCCAGAAGATTGACCATCTGCGGGGTGTTTGAATATGTCTTGAAAGCGGGTTTGAAATTGTTCAAACGATTGTTGCAAACCACTTTTGCTCTCCCAGATAGCTGTGGCCCACTCAAGTGCACATCCCAAGAGCAACCTGGTGATAAAGTAAACTTTGGCTTCATCAGTAGGTTACAAATGTGGATGTTATACAAGAAAATGTTCACATTGCATCAGAAATCCTCTGCATTTTTCCAGAGAACCATCATATTTTTTCTGGGAAAGGTAATCGTGAACTCACCCCGGAAGAGCTTGCGGTCATGACAGCGGAACTGGGCAGCTTGGAAGACGTGGGAGGTGGATAAGTTTGAGTGGGGCAAAAAACAGAATAAATTCCTCAGTAAGTGATGTTAACTTGCACAGCTGATTGTGGTGACTGGACAATGTAGCGGCTTGAGACTCAACTTGAGCTTGCAATTTGTGAAGTTCCGCTGGATCCATAGTGGGCGAAGTATTATGTAATGATGAGGTTGACGGAGTGGAGTCAGGATCCATGTGCGTGTTTATTAGATAAAAGGATTTGCAGTGATGACAATGTAGAGCAATATGAATGGGCAATACACAGTGGCGTAATCCAGCAAACAAACACTGATAGGAACACTGTCAGTCAGTCCTAGTGATCCTCACAGAAATCCAATACAACAATCCAAACAGTAATCCAAACGGGCAAATATCTTAAACATGCGAGTAGTCCAGGCTATAATCTGAATCAAAAGAACATGCAGGGAGTTGATAAACAGATAAACAGGCAGAGTAATAGTACGCTTCGAATTGTCAGGCAGGGCAGAACAATACTTCACGTTGGGCACTGTGTGCTCATTGCTTATATAGATAGCCTGATTACTAATTAGCTACAGGTGTGTACACAGTCAATATTCTGGTGAGGGGGCCCTCTGATGGCGCTCGAGGGAACTAGCCTGGCTGACTGATGTAACAGTTACACATCAGAAGTCATATTTTTTGTGCAAGCCAACTTGTACGATTTCTTATGATCTCTCCATCTTGTACTATCCTTATGACTTGTGATCAGGTTGAACAAGCAGTGAAGGGTGAGTCATTAATTTTACATTCGTTGACGATAATATCTGTCATACTGTAAATAATATAATTGATATAATTGAAAAAAAAAAAAGCATTGAAATTGAAATTATTTAGCAAATCTTTGCTTTCAATCGAACTTCATGTGGACACGCCCCTTCCGTCACAGACTGGCAACTCGGGTATCATCCAGAATTCCGACTTTCTGACTGTTAATGTGAATTTGCTTGGTCATTCATGTGCTCGGAACATGTAATTACAATATTTCCAACTCCTTTTGAAGGCTGCATTATTGATGAGAAGCTTAAGTGGTAAGCTGTTCAAATCCAGCAATCTAATTGGTTAACAGGATAGTTGCCTTCATCTCTTTGGCTGGCCTGATTATGGACTGTTTATAACAGAAAAAAATGCACTTGAACAAACAGTAGAGCTGATACAAATTATGACAGTCTAAAGTGACATGTCAAGGCATATTGTCCTTCTAAAATAGCGTGTTTAACGTGAATCACAACAGAGTTGGAGTGGTTCCACATGATACGTCACAGTATGTCTCCCATGTCAACTGTTATTCCAATTCAGATGAACAGGTTTTGTTATGAGCAGTACGCAGCCAGTGAATCTGTCTTCTCCTGCTTCCTGACACCCTGTGTTCCTCAGACCCACCTGGTGTGGAGAGTTGTGACAGCCAGCACCCCCTCAGCCATCTGTCAACCTACACCTCTGCATGTGTACACTCTCCTCCTGTCAGTCAGCCATGATAATATCCACCTGGACCCGCACGACCTGACATCTGTCTGTCTGCATCCAAATTACTTGGACAAACTACGGGCTGGCCTGCAGGACCAGCCTGAGCCACGGTTCCTGATTCTATCAGACAATCTGCTGACCTGACCCAGAGCTGTGCTCCAAAGGAGGTAGAGTCCGGCGGGTGTAGTTAAGATGTAATCATCCTATACTATCGGGATTAGCATAGAATCACATTTTTCCATTCTTCAGAAACAGAAGCATCATAAAATGGTTTTGGTATGTCACATCCTTATACAAGTGATGTTAAAATACTTTCTAATATCCCTGTTGAATATGCAGAGACAACTGTAAGTAAGCCATTTGTTGGTTGATTTCCCCAAATCTGTAAACACTTTAGCTCTGTAGCGCTGTCAAACCAATGCTCTGTTAGCAATGGTAATAAACAGTAGCAACATTGGCTCAACAATTGGTGTGAGTTTGGGGTTGGAATATCTGCTTTTTTTGAGCAATGGCAGACATGGGGAGTGTTTGAGGGAAACCTGTTTTTCAGTTCTGTTTGATGATGACATGTGGAGCATAAATTAATACTTCACCTTCAAGGTGCTATATTGTGAATATCATATCAGTAGTCTGTTATGTAATATTTTATCACACCTTAGAACATGTGTTTATGTTGTAAATTATGTAATAAAGTCAACAGAAATGCATTTTAATTTACCCTTACCCAAACCCCAACCCCAAACATGACCATCAGTGGAGCAAAAAGGCAATTTTAGATCAAAAATACAACCTCCCAAACACACCTCACCAATGTTCATGTAAATACAATTACTTTATGGTTCTCATTTGACAAGAACCTGTGATTTGGAAGTTGCTTGCACAATGCACTAACAGTAGTAAAATGTCTAATTTGGGTTAATTTAAGCAATCCGGCAGTATGGGCAGCAATTCGGAAGTAACTTTCAGAATCTACATGTCGATTTCCAGTGCGATCATGTTGAGAAAACATTTTTTTATTTCATTTTTGTCTATTTCTGATTAAGAACATCTGCAAGCCATATTCAAATATCCCTCAATGTGTAACCACTAGGCCACATTTTTATTCGTCATAGTTTATTTAATATATTAGCCATATTTTTGTAGTCATTTTCAAGTGCACATAGAGCATCCAATGACAAATTGCGGCTATTAGGCATGTATATCCCCATTGCGTCTCATATACACTCACCATGGTCTTTGTTTCCCTTTCAAAAAAGAGTTTTTCTCTAGTGACATCTTCTATCCTTAGCTTTCAGAAACAATTTGTAATTATTTCTGACAATTATCAGAGGAAGTCCCTCTCCCTCTGGGTAAGTGCAATATTTCAACGGCTCGTTTTGGTCTGACGGTCACATGATGATGTACCTGTGACCTTAATGACAGCACGGTGCCTCTCCTCATGAGCACAGAGGCTGGATTTCCCATGATGGGCCACAGACGGAGGGCGAGGGGAGCCATAATGACTTTTTAATCCTAAACTGACCATGCTGCACATTGCATACAGTGTTCAGGTGAAAGTTCCATCCACCTCTCCATTATTCTGGGGTGAGTCTCCCTGTAACCCGAATCAGTGGAAAAATAATGATCCAAGCTTGTATAGGCGTTACACCGCAACAATGCCGGGCTTTCTCTTGGCTCAGGCCACTGCCTGCCCTTTGATGGTGCACTGCAATAGTCCACTGCCACAGGCTATTCCCCCCTCCCCTGTGTTTCTCAGGGTTTCAATGCTGCCTCTGTCTGCCCTGTTTGTTTTCAGCTAATTGCCTGGAGCTCTAATAAGTTGGTGATGATGTACGGGCAGCGCCGATGACCCCTGCCAAAAGAAATATTATATCGCCCTTAACTTACAGAGGGGCAGGTCTTTATCAATCTAAACATTTCTGAGCCCCTCTGGTTTCAAATGCTGGGTCAGTACGTGCTAAAGACGGGTCATGGGAGACCTGTAATTACAATATTATGCAAGGCATTTAGGGCCAGAGTGGAGGAACTTAAGATCTGAGCAGACCTGGGAAAGCCGAGACGCTCAGACAAGCCGACACTCTGACATCGACACTGTCGCCGTGTTTGCTCCTGGAACAAGAGCTGCCTCATTTCATTGTCTCTGGTTTTTTTTTTTTTTTTTTTGAGTCCTGCTGAATGGGTGAATTTAACTCTCTGGAATTATCAAACAGCCCAGATTATGGAGTCATTGAAGGCTAATTGTTTATGTTCTGGAGCCATTTTCGGTTTCAGAGTTGTTGTTTCAGTGAACATGACTCAAAACAGAAATATCATGCGTGGAAGCATCCATCCACACACAGTTGCATTAGAAGGGAACATAGCAGCATTGGTTCTCAACTGGTGGGTCACAACCCAAAAATGGTAGGGTTGCAGAGAGCAGGGAAATGCATGCAAATAAATGCTAAATGCAAATAAAAAAAAATTCTAACCACAGGGTTAGTCTAACACTAACCCTAAATTTACCATATCTTTTGTTACTGAATCAAAGTTGTGCATCTAATCAAACTCATATTCTGACATACATTCATCTGTCAGGACAGATCAAGACAGGTTGCCACATCCTTTAAAACAAGAACAAAATTAATTCAGGTTAATTTACAATGAGAATAAACATGGTTTGTGCAGACCAATAAAAATTATAAATATATAATAATAATACATTTTAATGTTTGACATTATGGACAATTTCATCTACATTTGTACAACAGTTTTGGCACTGTCCTGGGTTGCCACTAGATGTCCAATGTAAAATCTGGTTCCTGAAGCAAAACCAGTTGAGATCCACTGGACTGCTGTTTTTAGGGACATGCCACGTTAACACTTATAACACTCGACCAGCCGCCCGTGGCTCATACGTTTTTATTGCATGTGTTCTTGCAGGGTATTTTATTTTTTCACACTTAAGTATGTGTGATTTCTCTGTATTTTATTTTGTTGAACGAAAGACCTCACTCTAAGGCACAAAGTCATTTCACCTGCATTAATACACAATGAATAATGTATAAATTCCAACATTATTTATTTATTTTATTTTTATTATTTATTTATTTTATTTTTTGTAGAAGCAATCACTATGATTACCAGGGTACATATTTTGAATTCTGTCCAGATTTATTGTTATTATTTTTCATTTCTTTTTTTAATGAATTATATGTGTCAAAAGGATTATTTTCATAGCTATAGTTGTAAGGTATTATTGTATCACACTGCTTTTCCATTACATACACAAAACCACATTGTTGGTTTTCACTCAACTAGGCTACAAATATATCTCCCAGTTACAGATTTTATGATTATTCCTCCTTTACAATCCTGGTAAGTGAGGTTTGGGTTTGTGTGCTCTCCCCAGGGATGGACTGTCCGTCGTGCTAGTCACCATCTCGCTGCTAATCCTGTCTTAGAAGGTTTTCTGTTAACATGGATAAGCATTGGCTTGCTATCGCAGGCTAGTAAGCTAAGCTTATGTACAGAATGCCATTGGAAAAGGCGCACCCTAAAGCTATTGGCCGCTGCAAATGTCCATATAATTTAGCAGGCTAAATACAGAGGAATTTGCAGCGGTTAAATCTGGGGACTGACATACCCATGTATTCTGATAAGACAGGCTGAACTGTGGAGTCTTATTTGGATCAAAATTGATGCATTATTGGTGTGGAACTGTGATCTGGTTTTGTCACTGACATATCCATCAAGCAACCTATATGCACCCTGGGATTACAGGCCTGAAAACAGCATTTTTCTTTTTCTTTTTCTTTTTTTTTTGGTCAAACAGTACATCAAAAATCCATTTAAACTGAAAATAATAGGTATTTATATTTCTTTTAATATTTGCCAGAGCTTGCAACTCTAAAGAGTCAAATTTGATCAGAATTTTCCAATAAAAATAAAGATATACAGTGTAATATATATATATATATATATATATATATATATATATATATATATATATATATATATATATACTGATCAGCCACAACATTAAAACCACCTGCCTAATATTGTGTAGGTCCCCCTCGTGCCACCAAAACAGCTCCAACCCGCATCTCAGAATAGCATTCTGAGATGCTATTCTTCTCACCACAATTGTACAGAGCAGTTATCTGAGTTATAGTAGACTTTGGCAATTCGAACCAGTCTGGCCATTCTCCGTTGACCTCGCTCATCAACAAGGTGTTTCCATCCACAGAACTGCCGCTCACTGGAAGGTTTTTTTTCTTTTTTTGTTTTTTGCACCATTCTGAATAAATTCTTGAGACTGTTGTATGTGAAAATCCCAGATCAGCAGTTACAGAAATACTCAAACCAGCCCGTCTGGTACCAACAATCATCCATGCAATTATCTAATCAGCCAATCATGTGGCAGCAGTGCAGTGCATAAAATCATGCAGATACGGGTCAGGAGCTTCAGTTAATGTTCACATCAACCATCTGAATGAGGAAAAAATTTGATCTCAATGATTTGGACCATGTCATGATGTGGTGAGAAGAACGTCATCTCTGAATGCTATTCTGAGATGCGGGTTGGCACTGTTTTGGTGTCACGATGGGGATCTGCACAACATTAGGCAGGTGGTTTTAATGTTGTGGCTGATCGGTGTGTTTTTATATATATATATATATATATATATATATATATATATATATATATATATATATATATATATATATATTATTTTTGGCTCAGCAAAGCAAAGGTTCAGAAAAATAGTAACACGTTACAATGAAATTCCATTTGTTAACATATTTTATGCATTATGAATCATGAACTAACAATGAACGATATTTTTAAACATTTTTTAATTGTGGTTAATGCAAATTGATTAAAACGCAATTGTGCATTGTTAAGTTCATCTTATTTCATATTGCATTAAAGCTAAAATATACAAATTTAATTATATATATATATATATGTATATATATATATATACACTACCAGTCAAAAGTTTTGAAACACTTGACTGAAATGTTTCTCATGATCTTAAAATTCTTTTGATCTGAAGGCTTATGCTTAAATGTTTGAAATGAGTTTTGTAGACAAAAATATATTTGTGCCACCATATTAATTTATTTCATTATAAAACTAAAATGTAATAATAAAAAAATAAAAAAAGTTTTTGAAATTGATGACTTGGACCAAATAATAAAGAAAAGCAGCCAATAAGTGCCCAACATAGATGGGAATTCCTTCAATACTGTTTAAAAAGCATCCCAGGGTGATACCTCAAGAAGTTGGTTGAGAAAATGTCAAGAGTTCATGTCTGCAAATTCTAGGCAAAGGGTGACTACTTTGAAGATGCTAAAATATAACACAGTTTTGATTTATTTTGGATTTTTTTTTTAGTCACAATATAATTCCCATAGTTCCATTTATGTTATTCCATAGTTTTGATGACTTTACTATTATTCTAAAATGTGAAAAAAATTGATAATAAAGAATGAGTAATTGTTTCAAAATTTTGACCGGTAGTGTGTGTGTATATATATATATATATATATATATATATATATATATATATATATATATATATTATTAAATTTTATATTATGGAATGTTCAATTAAAATAAGTAAAGTTTAACAAATGCTGTTAAAGTAATGTTCACTGTTATGTTAACAAATGTAGTTAACTAGTTACCAGAAAAATATACAAAAATAAAGAATTATTTTTAATGCATGCACATATATATACTGTTGAGCATTGTTACATTAAATACACTAGTGAAAGTGTGAAAATGGAGTTTATTTTCTAAATCTACAGGGCCAGATGTGCCTATAACTGAAGAAACACGCCGGTGTGCCTGTGGATAGAAAATTTGTCTCTTATTTACTGTTCATATCTAGCAGAAGGAGAGAAAGGTTTTGACATGGTAAAGGTTAAGGAGGCCGACATGTTCTGTAGATTTATGAAGTGTGCGGTGTCCTCCTCTACTTCTCAGCTCTCAGTAGGACAGTGTGTTTGTGTGTGTGTGTGTGTGTGTGTGTGTGTGTGTGTGTGTGTGTGTGTGTGTGTGTGTGTGTGTGTGTGTGTGTGTGTGTGTGTGAGCACCACAGCCAGTTCAGAGTAAGTACTTCACACCCTTCACCCTGCCATTTAACTCTGATGGTGTGAACAAATTTCATCAGGATTTCACACATGCAGGTGAAGCTTTTATCACTTTGTGGTTTTCTTTAGCACTTGGTCTCCTAACAGAGTATAAGGGACATTTACTTGCCGGTGTGAAAGTACAAACTGTTTAAAAACTGTTTAAGTGCTTTTATCGGAATTTCTTGTGACCACCACACTTCTGCTTTTGTTTGAGGTGAAGAAAGTAATTCAATTACTGGAGTATTATTATTTGAGGATGAAGGTTTGAGGTTTGAAGCTTACACTACCTAAAAACAATGTTTTAAAATGTATTGATCTGTCAGTATTGTCAGACACTGCATAATATATATTCTCATAATTCATATTTTCCCTGTGTTCAAATTTCTTTAATGTAAGTACTTTCGGTATTTTCCTCAGTTTGTCGCCATTTCCACTGAATAAATCAGATCCTGTAAAATACATTTTTAACAACCCAGACAAAACATGGACAATTATAGCAAAGGTTACAGGCTTAAATTACTAAAATAATATTCAATCCTCTCTCATAATCCTATTGTTTTAAATTATAAACTCACATGTATGCATGCAAAAAACACACTTAATCACAACTCTGTCTGCGGATAGTCTAATCTCCTTACTGCACTTTGGCTGACACTTTTCTAAGTTATCTGGGAATGTTTTCTCTGTATCTCTACTGTGGTAGCCAGTGTCTCTGGTGCTGGGATCAGCCCATAAGCTCAGGTAAATCATTGCAGTATTGATTAAATGTCTTTTTTTAACTGAACATTTCTCTTCCTTTTTAAAGTCTAATTGCTCTGTTTGTAACACTTTTCTGTTCATTATTTATTCAGTCCATAATATAAACATTTTGGACCTGTATAATATTGTCAAACGAATGACTTGTGGCTCTAAACACATCATGGGAGGATACAATGTTTTATGTCTAGTCAAACTCTACCGTATTTTGGTACAAATTCTTCTGTCATTTGGTAATGTGAATGGTGGAAGAATTACTGGATTTATTTTGACCACAGACCAAGCAGGCAGTCAAGAACCAACCAACATCCTCCGCCATGGTCTGTCATCAAAATCACTAGCGAAAGGCACCCAGCGTTTTCCTCCCCCACGGATGACAAAACAACCTGGACAAGGGATCCCACCAAAAGACGGCAGCCTGAACTGACCCAGGAATGAATAACAGACCCTATGGGTAAGTTCCAGGCACTTTAACTGAGGCAAGAGACTTCTTGGCCCATATATCAATACCCCAGGCGACAGCCTCCACCGAGCAGTCTGTAGGCGAGATGGTATCGGGACAAGGATAGTTGGCCATAGACATGGATTGACAGGACAGGCTGACATTTTTGGGCCCCGGACGGTATGACAGGATAAATTCAAAGTGCTCTAAGTACA
Source organism: Myxocyprinus asiaticus (assembly GCF_019703515.2). NCBI lineage: Eukaryota > Metazoa > Chordata > Actinopteri > Cypriniformes > Catostomidae > Myxocyprinus > Myxocyprinus asiaticus. The sequence continues at coordinate 40,324,290 of NC_059359.1, forward strand.
AAGCTCAACAAGCCTGTCGGGAGTTTAGTCTTTTGGCAGATCTGATGTACTCCAGGTTCCTATGATCTGTCCAGAACAGAAAAGGAACTGCTGCCTCCTCCAACCAGTGGCGTCACTCATTCAGGACCATCTTAACAGCCAGCAACTCCCTGTTACCAATGTCATAGTTATGTTTGGCCATGGGCAAGGATGTACCTTCTCATCCTTTGGGGGATCACTTGGAAAGGACCGCCTTCGCCTCCGCCTCCACCCCCACCTCATAAGCATCCACTTCAACAATGAACAGCCTCCCAGGGTCCGGCATTCCCAGACAAGGGGCAGAAGTTAAATGCACCTTCATTTTGTTGAAAGAGGCCTGTGCCAAGGGGGACCATTGGAAGGGGGTCCTTGTGGAGGTGAGAACTGTGAGTGGTGCGGCTACCTGACTGTAATCACACACAAATCTGCAGTAGAAATTATCAAATCTCAGAAATTCTGGAGAGCTTCACGGGAGACAGACATCGGCCGGTCAGAGATAGCCATCACCTTCGCAGGATACATGTGGATCCCCTGGCAGAGATGATGAACACCTGGGAAGAAACTGTCATAGTTATGTTTGGCTAGGGACAAGGATGTACCTTCTTATCCCTGGGGGATTGCTGGGAAAGGGACTGCCCCCACTCCCACCTCAGAAGCATCCACCGCCACAATGATCTGCCTTGCAGGTTTCAGTGTGACCAGAACGGTGTAGAAGTTAAACACACTTTCAGTTTGTCAAAGGTGCCCTGTGCCATGGGGGCCCAATGGAAGGGAGTCCTCGTGGAGGTGAGTGCTGTGAGTGGTGCAGCTACCTGACTGTAATCACACACAAATCTGTAGTAGACATTATTCAATTTCAGAAATGTCTGGAGAGCTTCATGAGAGACAGGCACTAGACAGTCGTAGACAGCCCTCACCTTGGCAGGATCCATTCAGATCCCCCTGGCTGAGATGATGAACCCCAGGGAAGGAACCGGCATAGAATAAGCACTTCGCCTTGACAAACAGCCAATTCTCCAACAGCCATTTCAGCACTCGCCAGACATGCCGGATGTACACCTGGAGAGAACGAGATGCATGAGCCAGAGCATTGGTCAACCAGAACGGCTTGACCAAGTACTCAGAGTGTCCAGATGGAGTGTTAAAGGCCATCTTCCACTCATCCCCCTCTCTCACCCCAACCAGGTGATAAGGGTGGCGGAGCTCCAACTTCTGGAGTGCCTTTCCCCCAGCAGGATCTCGAAGGCTAAAGACATGAAAGCCAGGGGATACCTTTTCTTAATGGTAATGTCGTTCATCACCCGATAATCAATGCAGGGATGCAAGGGACAGTCCTTTTTACCCAAGAAGAAGAATGCTGCACCTGGGAATGGGAAGTATGGATGAGGCCAGCTGCTAGAGAATCTGCAAAGTACTTATCCATAGCCTCTTGCTCAGGAGTGGATAAGGCATACAGACGACCTCACAGTGGAAAAGTTCCTGGGAGGTGATTGATGGCACAATCATAGGGCCCGTGCGAGGGGAGAGATGCATCACAGGACCAACTGAAGACCACCCACAGATCATTGTACTCAGATGAAATCCCAGCCAGATCCACCAACTCCTCCTGCAAGACAGAAAAAACAGGAGAAGCAGACATGGCAGACTTAAGACAATGAGCATGAGAGAATGAACTGCAGGATAACACAGTGTTCTCTGCACAATTCAGGTGAGGGTTAGAAGAGAGAAGAGAAGAGCAAAGTAGTCCTGAGCACTGGGAAGATCAGAAAGTGAGGCAACAGGGTAATCCAAACAAAAAGTCCAAAGGGGTTAGGCAAATGATGAAGTCAAAGAAGACAGGTGAATATCATAACCAGGCAGGCAGGATGATAGAGGCAAGAGGGGACTGTGGCAGAAGACGTGATTGGGGTAGAATTGGCAAGAGAACCTGCACACTAGACTAGCCTGACAGACAAAAAACAAGACCAATAAGAGATAAGTTGCTGGATTGCACAAGTCTGAGTCACAAGACAATCTGGCACAGGACAGCAAACAGAGGGAGAATGAGTAAGACAGTGAAACAAGCACCAAGTGCTACTGATCACAATGAGCTGTTGCACCAAATGAGGCCTAGCTGGGAAACCCTGTGGCTGAAACAGCACATGGCACCTGAAGAACAAAAACAAATAGAAACACAAGGTTAACAAGAAATATTTAAAGGGTCTGCTATTGATTCATTAATAAGATTGCTCTGGCTCATACAAATCATGCTTAGTAAACATGCAAGTGTTCACAATTCTGACCAGTGGGAAAACACAGAGCCCTTAATTTCTTAATACAGTTGGTAACTGATTGAGTCCCATTATAAAATTGCAGATTTCAAAGTATTGTTATAATAAATAGCTAATTTTGACTCTGTAGTTTCCAGCCGGTTACAATTGTGACCAAGAATAAAGCAAACACTTTCCCTAGCTTAAAAAAATACACACTAAACAAAACAAAACAACTAAACTAAAATAGACAAAGCATGCCATTTGTTTCATTATGCTATTAGGCTAATATACATGTGCCCAATTAACTAGGGAAATTTTGGTGTTATATAAACAAGTTTGGTACAATTTCGGGTCGCCACATGATGTTCAGTATAAAATCTGTTTCTGAAGCAAGTCATCGTTAGACATCCAGAAATAAACTCTGTGATTTGTAAGATAGCAAACCAAAACTAAAGTGAATTGTGAATTATGTGTAGAAATGTATATGATTACAAAGTGGTAAATAGTTGAGATTTATTTAGAGGGCTATTCCTCCAGCTAAATTGAAATAGCAGGTTTCTGTCTCACATAAGCACTCTTTGTCATTGGAATTCCCATCGAAAATGTTGGTTCAAAGATCGGACATCTGGATAACTTGTTGCACACACTGTTAGGAAGAAAAAAAGTGTGTAAAAACAGCTTCTGACCAGACTGCACATGGTGAGCTGCTCTGGGGGAACACATTTCCCATAATTTTCTAAATTTTTAACACACACACACACACACACACACACACACACACACACACACACACACACACAGACAGACAGTATATGTACTGAATATATCAATTCAGTACATATATTTTATACCATAAATATTTGTGTGACTTATTTTTATTTTTATTTTATTTTTTTTTATGTTGCTGCTGCTCTGTTGGCTGCAATTGCCTATCCGTTCCTTAACACAATACAAATAATAACAAAAAATTCAGTGTTCAGCTGCACAAGCGTCCACAAAAACATCCACTTTCAGTCAGCCCAACAATGACACTGTGTGACTTCTTTTACCCTCTAATAGCCTACAGAGGGCCAAATTCACTAAATGGTTGCCCCAATTTTGTGTGCAGTATTTCAGGCACAACATAAGCTGGTTTAGCACCACATCAGGCATTTTAAATGAAATCATTGGTATTCTTCTCAGTGCAAGCATGCCTCCTTTTTAGGTGAATTAGGCTTATTAGATTGTGCCTTATTCACAAAAGGCAGTGCCATCTGTCTGCCACAATTAAAGTTGCACTGTTACTGCTCACAAAAAGCATGTGGTAAACTGAATTTTATTTAAGAGAGATGTTTGTTTATACATTTTCTATTGATCATGGCAGCAGTAATTCATGTAATGGTAATCAAATTAAGTACAATACCATGTATGCATCGAGCGGTATAGTCAAGTGCAATTTTGGCATTTTAAAGAGCCCCTTCAGCTACCTGGAATACAGTGGTTAAGTGTTGCTGCACAGTCCTAGTAAAATATGCCAGATCATCCACAACCTGCAAGCAGGTGAATTGCACCATACAAAGTGCGTTTAGCACTTCTTTTTTTCCTTTTTTTTTTTTTTTTTTTGCAAAATGTTTGTGTTACCTGATTTGCATAGTTCCTTTTGCAGGGTTGGGGAGTAATGGAACACATGTAACAGTGTTACAGATTTAAAATAAAAAATATCAGTAACTGTATTACATTAAAATTTGAATCGTTATTCATAATATAATTACATTAATAAAGTATTTGAGACCTAGTTTCTCATCCCTTGTTTAACCAATTCAGAGGTTCCACATTCCCTCTACAAATATAATTTTACTCCACTGACATTTAGGTTTATGGTTGGGGTTTTGGGGTAGACAAGCTAAAAACTGCTCACTTTACAACTATCTTTCGGTGCCTCTCTGCGGGTATTTCACCAGGAAAACTGGAGCTCACACATGCCCTTAGGTTCAAAAACACTTCCCTCTTCGGCCACTAGGGGCGGTGCTTTGAATTTTGGAAAGCACAGACCGAGTCTAGCTCAAGAAATTCACTGTGAGATCAGTCTGAATAATCAATATATTTTCTGACTCATTATCTGAACAGAATCCACATACAATCAGAAAAATATGACATTGTATACACTCTGTGGGGTTTTGAGCAGCAGAAATAGTTAACCTTCTGTACATTTTCATGTGAACATTAGCTTTATGCTAAGCTAAAATGCTATTTTTAGCCCTTACATCCAGTCACAGCATGATTATATTTGATAAAGAATTCTATTAAGAAAATCTGTTTCAAATCATATTTTTTTTTTTTTTTTTTTCTCTAGTAAGACCTTTGATAATAGGGCAAAGATGTACTGCAGAAATACTGTTCTCAATGAGTATTTTTTTATGGTTTTCCTGTGAAAATATCTAAAATCCTTAAAATTGTATTAAATGATTTTCCTCAGAAGCAACACTTCATAAGATATTTTCAGAGAATGTGTTTTTAATATAGGTGTATTTTGTCTTACTGTAGCCTACAGTTATTGTCAAAACAAGTAAAAAAAAAAATCATCCACTGCTGAAGAAGTAATCCAAAGTGTTTATATTACATTACTGACCTTGAGTAATCTAAAAGAATACGTTACAAATTACATTTGACAGATTATGTTCTGTAATGTGTAGTGGAATACATTTTAAAAGTAACCCTTCAAACCCTGTCCTTTAATTTAGTGAATCGGGTGCTAAAACAACGCAGACAGTGCATGGAAATAAACAATGCTATCTGCACAAAAAAGTTCAATGATGTGAAAGTATGAAACGCTTAAATAGGAAAGAATCACTTCTTTTTATTTTGATCCATCCTTTGCTTGAGGGGCCATGGAGGAGGCACAGAAATCTGCATTTGGGAAGAAACAAGATGGACATGAAAGATGGTCTAAATCGCAGTGAGGAATGTTCTTGTCGTGGGGCTAATGGAAACGTTTGTGCATATAGCCATGAGAGGGAGGGCGACTGCATTATCAGAGCCCAGCAGATGTGGCCGGCAGCCATACTGTTCCGAGAGAGAGCGAGAGAGAGGGATGAGCTTGCCCGTTCCGGCCTCCGCCACCAGCACGCCCTCCGGGGAGATCCACCTGCATAATCTGTGTCAACAGGTTCCAAATGGCCTGAAGAACCAAGGAAGGAGAGAAGAAAGAAGAGAGAAAACACTTACAAAAGTAATTGTCTCACAGCTCCAATTAACAGAAGTCTGGGCCGACCCCCGCCACCTCCTCATTCCTGCAGTGCAGGATAATTTGTTGTGCCTGTGAGGATCAGAGTGCTCAATCAAATAAAAAAAGAATAGAAAAGGAGGGAGAGAGAAAAACAGGACAGAGACTCACCTTGCGGTGGAGGCAAGAGTTGGCAGATCTGGTCAGGAGCGTTTGATGTGGGGTGAAGGTCTTGTTTGTTTCTGAATGAGGGAAGGCTGAGAAGATCAAATGGTAGTTTTTTGCTGCTGAAACTGATATGGACAACATGCTCAGCCTGATCTTAATTATTATTCATAGGTATTTGTACGTAACATTTATGCATGCATTTTTATAGACGCCGAAACGTACAATATGGATGTATTGACAGCATCTTAAATGTTTTTAAAACACATTTTTACATATTCATAGCTGTAGTAACGTAAAAAAAAATATGAATCCTTTATACTATAAATAGATTAGTATCTAGTATCATTTGTACTCTTATTGATATTTTAGATCCCTCAACCCCCCCTAAACACAACCACTTCTCAACAATATAAAAAACATAACAGGTAGATAAATGTACAGTAACAATAATTTTAGTTACAATATACTAATATATAAATATACTAATTTATATATATATATATACACTGGGGGCCAAAAGTTTGGAATAATATACAGATTTTGCTGTTTCGGAAGGAAATTGGTACTTTAATTCACCAAAGATGCATTCAACTGATTACAAAGTATAGTCAGGACATTACTGGTGTTAAAAAAAAACAGCACCATCACTATTTGAAAAAAGTCATTTTTGACCAAATCTAGACAGGCCCCATTTCCAGCAGAAATCATTCCATCACACCTTAGCCTTGAGTAATCTTGCTATATTGCTAATTTGGTACTAAAAAATTACTATCTAATATCAAAATATCAAACACTGCTGAAAGATATTTGGTTCATTAAATGAAGCTTAACATTGTCTTTGTGTTTGTTTTTGAGTTGCCACGGTATGCAATAGACTGGCATGTCTTAAGGTCAATATTAGGTCAAAAATGGCAAAAAAGAAACAGCTTTCTCTAGAAACTCATCAGTCAATCATTGTTTTGAGGAATGAAGGCTATACAATGCTTGAAATTGCCAAAAAACTGAAGATTTCAAACAAAGGTGTACACTACAGTCTTCAAAGACAAAGGACAACTGGCTCTAACAAGGACAGAAAGAGATGTGGAAGGCCAGATGTACAACTAAACAAGAAGTTAAGTACATCAGAGTCTCTAGTTTGAGAAATAGACGCCTCACATGTCCTCAGCTGACAGCTTCATTGAATTCTACCTGCTCAACACCAGTTTCATGTACAACAGTAAAGAGAAGACTCAGGGGTGCAGGCCTTATGGGAAGAATTGCAAAGAAAAAGCCACTTTTGAAACAGAAAAACAAAAAGAAAAGGTTATTAATGTCCTGACTATACATTGTGATCAGCTGAATGCCACTTAGGTGAATAAAAGTAAAGGAATAATGTACAGATTTGGCTCTTATGGAAAGAAATTGGTACTGATTAAATGATGACAGAATTTTTATATTTTATTTATAACATTTTAATTTAATTTTAAATGACTAAACATTAAATGTGATTTAATCCTTTGCATTGAGTTGAATATGACACCAGAAATCACACAGAACATTACTGTGTACACTGTGAAAATAAATGTAAAGGCATTGAACATATGATTAATCTCATTGATTATAAATACAATTAAATCAACCAATAAATTACATCGATTCGTAAATATTTGTATGTCTCTAAAGATGTTCATATGAACAATTTTCTTAGAAAAAGGTTTATGATGCTATTGTTGTGTCAATATTGCCTGTTTCAGAGTCTATGCAAACACAAGCAAACCCTTACAAAAAATCTAGAGTTCTGGCAAACTAGCCACAAATTTGCCACTCATTATTTTCACACGCAAATGAGCTTGTGATTCGCCTGAAATGTTTGCTTCAAATTTATCAAATTTTATAAGGAAATTTACGTGTGCTAAAACCACACTTTACATTGGAAAACATACAAATACTCAGATCACATTGACATGCTTATAAGCAAATGCTGCATTCTATCACTATACCCAAGACAAATACTGTCATAGTTTACTCACCATCATGTCATTTCAAACCCATGTGAGTTTTTTTGTTTTTTTTTTGTCTTCCATGAATACAGAATTTCCAAGCTACTATTTTCCTTACCGTGAAAATGGACACTATGTTTTACAATTGGCTCCATAATACAGTAACAAAAGCTCCATAAAAGTACCATAAAGGTAGTCCATTATATGTGTTTGCTTTATTTCCAGTCTTCTGATAGCATTATAATATAATGTAATTATACTAAGCTGTGTTTCATTTCATTCAAACATGTGATAATTCCCGAAGATTTCTAAAGAGGCGATGATGGAATCTTCTGAGGTGACGATGTCACCAGAGCAATGTTTTGGTAGTGCAGTATAAAAGTCGCAGTAGTGATGTTTCTCTTATGATACTGCCCTGATATAGAAGGGTAAATCTCATGCAACTTTGTATTTGGTATGACATAAAACTGATTGACTCTCTCTCACTGTTGAGTTTTGTTCATTTGTCATCAAATGTCATATTTCAGGCATAATATTGAGGCAGGGAGAACAGCGTTGTTCTTCTGGTTAGTTTCTGAAACCGATCTTGTTGTTTTCACAGACATCTTCAGCCCTGCGAGCTCTCCAGTATCTATGCTGGATCAATTTGGTGGTAGATATTTCCACTGACACTTCCTGCAGGCAGATGTCTAAGTGTGTATGTGTGTGTTAGATGTACTGTACTGCCTTAAAAATGACAAAGCAAAGCTCTAACTCAAAGCCAAGCACATTTTCAGTCTCTCTGATACATCAGACTGGGAGAAAAAAAAGTCAATTGAAAGACACAGATGCACACTTGTAATGCAAAATCATACTATATTTCTTGTTTGATCAAAAAACTGGCAAGATTAAACAAGGCAAGCCTTGTTGAGGGTCACTGAAAGCAGCGAAAGGCACAGACAACAAACTTGGAGCAATAAAGCAATGGGGGAAGCAAATAAACTGACCTATTCATCTGCTCCGTCTGTCTTTCCTGAAGTCATCTATTTATAATAAGTCTGGTTGATAAATGTTTTAATAAACGTGCTGCATAATTCATCGTCGTCAGCCTAGTTTTAATTGACTTATATGAGTGTTGTAGAGAAGATCAAAGTGCTGATTAAAGCGATGTATACATCGCTGTCCAATGCTCTTACTCAGACGCCAACTTCTGAGAGATCAGAGAGGAAGTCTGGGCTGAGACCTTCAATTATTCACCAGACTAATTAATTAAATGATTGATTAATTGATTATTCCAAACATTGTTGATGCTGAGATCTCACTTTTCCAAGGGCACAGCTGGAAATCGCTTCTAGTTCTGCTGCAGTAACGAAAAAGTGCACCAAAAATATTTTGGTTTTGTTATTATTTATTCATATAAATTATTCTCTTCAGTGTAACACAAAAGGAGTTTAGGCAGAATGTTTGAGATTCTGTTTTCAATATAGCTCAAAAGAGATGTGAGAGCTATGGAAGGGGGGAGTATCAGTGAAGAATTACTTAAATTTTGCTGTGTTTTAATAATGCTTTGGACAGTTCTTAACCCAGTTCCAGTGATTTCAGCAATCTCCTTAGTTGTTTCCTTTTCTTGATGCAGGCCAATAAGCGAAGGCAAACCCATCTGGTCCGATCTCACAGAAGAGCTACTATAGCACAAAGTGCTGAAAAACGTAATGCTGGCCATGATAGAAAGGTGTCAGAACACAGTGCATCGCAGCTTGCTGCGTGTGGGGCTGTGTAGCCGCAGACCAATCAGAGTGCCCATGATGACCCCTGTCAACCGCCGAAAGTGCCAACAATGGGCACGTGAGCATCAGAACTGGACCATGGAGCAATGGAAGAAGATGGCCTGGTCTGATGAATCACATTTTCTTTTAGATCATGTGGATGGCCGGATGTGTGTCTGTCATTCACCTGGGGAAGAGATGGTAGCAGGATGCACTATGGGAAGACTGAAGGCCGGCGGAGGCAGTGTGATGATCTGGGCAATGTTCTACTGGGAAACCTTGGGTCCTGCATTCACGTGGATGTTACTTTGACACATACCACCTACCTAAAGATTGTTGCAGACCACATTCACCCCTTCATGGCAACGGTATTCCCTGGTGGCAGTGGCCTCTTTCAGCAGGATAATGCACCCTGTCACATTGCACAAATTGTTCAGGAATGGTTTGAAGAACATGACAAAGTGTTCAAGGTGTTGACTTGGCCTCCAAATTCCCCAGATCTCAATCCAATGAAGATCACATCTAAATTTCAGTGGATGAATATCATAAGACGGGACACATACAGCATGTTTGCAATTTGCTTTGCGATTTAACTGGAAGGGAGTGTGAGCTCTGATGAGCGAAATGAGAAGAGTGCTCGAACAAAATGGAAACTCCTACACAAGAAACTGGAGATGTTTCTTCTGCATAAGACACTTACCTGACGAAAGAAGTTTTAAACTGTGGTGGGGACAAAATTTGCAAAGGCAAATGTGGTAGAGACATGTCCCACCTACCCCACCCATAAATGATGCCTTTGCTTTTAAGATACTTTTAAAGGTCCTTTTTAAAGCTTGGCAGTATAAATCACCATCCACTTTTGTTGATGGAAGAGTGCAGCTCTGATATTATCTGACATCTCCTTCTGTGTTTTCTGTGAAGAAAGAAAACATAGTCTACTTGTAATAATTTGTACGAGATGGCGAAATCGTAAGATTTTATACAACTTGGCTCAAATGATCAAGTACGACTTTTATTCCCATAGAGACCAACCAATCAACAAGCAAAATGTCTCTAATTAAGTGAGTAAACATCTGTGAGGAAATTTGGTTACTCATCCCATATTTATTTATGCAATTCAAATGACATACTATGATATACTGTATGTCAATAACCTGTTATATGCTTTCCTTGTCTTTTTCCAAACCCCAATGTTTTCTTTCTTCCGTGGTACACAAAAGTTATTTTCATATTAAAATCATGGTTAGGTTTAGGTTTTGGGTAAGAGGTTACACTTTATGGTTAGATTTAGGTTTGGGTTTGGGGTTATACTAAGTAGACATCGTCATTACTTTATTCGTTGGTTTATTTATTTTTCTTTATGGGAGTAAAAGTCCCATAGTAGGTTTTTTCTCTTACTATTATGACTACTTGTTATGAGATTGGGTTGAATGGCAATAACACTGGGCTGGAACGATGTATGATGTAAATGATGTAAATGATGACAAAATTAGCACTACTCCTATAACGGGCAGCTGAGTCAAAGCTATTTTGCTTCATGATTCGAAATATTATGCCTACAGTAAGTGTCGGAGCAGAGGTTTGTAGATGAGAGAGATTTAGACTTGTCAGGACTGTTTTCTAAAAGAGTCTTAATGAGGAGAAGGATTCCTAAAGTTAATAACGGATCTCATTATTGGACAGCCAATTAGAGGAACCTAAATAAAAGCTGATCTTACTCAACTGTGTGTTCATTCTGTCAAAGACCTTTAATTATCTTGTCTTCCAATGTGACAGTACCTTGTAAGGCTTGTTTCTGCTGGAATTTCATAGTCCCACCAGCCAGCAGCTTCTTTAAGGAATTGTTGTTATGCTGATGTCATTGGCTAAACAACAGATGATATGTGACCTGTGTGACAGAGATTCAAGGAGCAGTGCTCTTACAGAGACTGCTCTTTCACACAAGAGTTTGATGTTTAACACCCTGTATTGTATGAAGACCAGTGTCTTCAGTCAATTGTGACAAGTTTTGATTATTGAGTGCCAGCTTCCTGGAATTACAAAAGAACCACCGTAGAAAATGTTTATCTTAGTCGTAAATCTATTTGCTTGGAATGTTTAACACCTTAAGCTGTTTGCAAAGGAACACAAAGCGTGTACAGACGCAGCAATATTTTGTCATAGAAGGATACCATCACATGTGTGGATGGCTTGCTAATTAATTAAAGTGGCACTACAGAAGATTTATTTGGTTAAAATGAACAAAAGTCCATTATTGAGAGAGTGCATAAAAAAATAAAAAATAAATAAATAAATGTGTGTTTAAAACTCTGTCCTTGCTTTACCCCGTTCACTACGATAAGCCTACATTAATTATTTTTTTTATTTTGAGACGTCAGGTAGGATATTGCACAAAATCACAGGTTTACGACATTTGTTCTTGCTTGTTTATGTCATATCCATAAGAACAGAGAGGAAGCTTTGGCTATTGTGCGTATATATTGCGTATATTTTGGCTAAACAGCTGTTCAGTCAGTCACATTTCAGGATAGTAGCAGCGTGACAACAGTCTGGATGGTTAACTGTTAACTGTTATCTGTTGGCGAAGTTGTTTACTTGCTATAATGCTTGGATATGTTTTCTGGTAGGATTGATGAAGCTCATATTGGTTGTGATGCTTTAATTAATCGAACATTACTCAGAAGATATTGTGTTTACCAATTGCAAAGTATTTAATAGTGAAGTTAGTGTAACTTGTTTAGTATTCACGACTTCTGAGTATTTTATTACAGTGCTGCAGTTTCAAGGTACCCTGAGTGTGTGTGTCCCTATGTGTGTATTTGGCACTGTTTTCTCATTCTTTTACCCCAGTCGCAGAAATGCACAAGTAGTTTTTTACTATGTACTGATTTCATAGTACAGTAACGTACATACTAATTGCTTTAGCATGTAACAATTATGGAAACTGTTTATTATTGTAATATGTCTACATATTATTTTCATGTTTAATAAAATATATTTCATCCCCATCATATTCTTTTTTTTTTTTTTTTTTTGTGTGTGTTTTTAGTTTATTTGCATTGTCCACCGTAGACTGTAATATAAAAACAATTAAAGGTCTTCCACTGAGCTCATATCAGCCACATCATGAGTTTCACCTCTTAAATTCATATGTGTAGTGCAATACAAACATTAATGTGTAGTGGATAAAACACTTGAATAATCATATATAATAAGTAAATACGAGTATGGTTTATCTTCCTCAAATCAAGTTAAATCTATAAATGTTTAAAGGAATATCATAATCAACGTGAAAATAGCACGTCATGACTCTGGCTCTGCAGGTGAATATCTCCATGATGATTGCTGGCAAAGCAGGAAAGCTCAAACAATGAGCTTCATCCAAACAGATGAGCAGTGCCAAAACAACTCATGTAAAATGTTCCTCTGCAAGTTGCTTGCAATTTTAGGGTTCAACCACATATGTCGATAGAGAGCCCAAAGTTCCGTTGTGCAGCTTTAAAGGGACATTTCACCCAAAATTGAAAATTCTCTCATCATTTACTCACATTCATGCCATACCTGATGTGTATGACTTTCTTTCATCCGCAGAACACAAACAAAGATTTTTAGAAGAATATTTCAGCTCTGTAGGTCCATACAATGCAAGTGAACGGTGACTAAAACTTTGATGCTCCAAAAAAATACATTAAGACAACATAAAAGTCATCCATACAACTCTGGATTAATCCTTGGCTTCTGAAGCGATCTAACCAGTTTTGAAAAATGTGTAAAAAATGTGTTATATTTTAGTCTGTTGTTACCCCCAAACCAATTGGATCGCTTCAAAAGACCTGGAGTAAATCAATTGTGTCTTATTGTTTACTTTTCTGTCGACTTAATAGGCTTTTTGGAGCTTCAAAAATTTGGTCACCATTCACTTGTATTGTATGAACCTACAAAGCTGAGATATTCTTCTAAAAATCTCTGTTTGTGTTCTGCAGAAGAAAGAAAGTTGTTCACATCTGGGATGGCATGAGGCTAAGTAAATGATCAGATAATTTTCATTTTTGGGTGAACTATTACTTTAAGTGATCAATTTCTCAAACAAAGTAGGATACAGATTAATTTGACCTCACAGTGTAATATTTCAATTGAGGATCTGATAAGGAAACAGTAGGCCTCTTTGTATAAGCATTCATCAATTATACATCATTCCTCGAAAAGGTGATTCAGGTTGTGTTGTTGCCTGAGGCTCACATCAAAGACTTTATTGCTATTTCATGTTTCTGCATGTCCATATCATTTCAGTCTGTGTGAGTTCACATGCATCACATATATTATATTGCATTCAAAGAGCTTTAAACATGCTGTAAAAAAATAAAAATAAAAATAATAAAAATAGGGAGCTTTGATTTTCAGAAATTATTATTAAATAATAAATGATATGACCTTTTCTAATAATATTTATTAACTGCATAGGGAAAGATAATTTTCAGTTATTCAGTTAATATGTTCTTACTGCAGTATTTTATTATTATTATTATTATTATTATTATTATTATTATTATTATTTTAATTTTATTTATTTTACTTCTGGAAACGTCTATGAGGTGTTTTTTGAACAATATTTTACTCCAAAAAACAATTGTTTTGTTAAAAATAAAAAATAAAAATATTTTCACTGTAAATTATAAAGTAATTCATACTTTTTATTTTCACTTTCTACTTTTTACAGTAAAATTGCATGTAACATCTTGTCAAGTTGTCCCACCTGTTTAATGATCACACACAAACATTTGTTTTCTCTGGAAATAATGACAATGAGGACTGGTTTGAGAAGTACAATGTGGATTTGCAGTAAAGTGTGTGGTTTGTAAAATGTGGTTTGTAAAAGTAATACTGTACTAGCAGCCCTTTTTTAAATATAATTTATTTTATTTAATGTACACACAAAGATCCTTTATGTTGACTTTCACAACAAATGTAATGATTGCTTAATAGGGTTCGTTAAATGCTTGCAGATTAAAAATATAGATAAGCAAATTCACATTGGATCATTCTGGCCTTTTGATCAAGAGACGGCACTCGACCTCAGTGGGTGTGGAATCGACATCGGTCTGTTCCCACCCCTCCGTTCCTCCCAAGAGAACAATTCCAAAGCTGCATTAATTATTACACACCTGAACAATACTAGTGGCTTTCAGGGCCATTCGCATATACATCCCAGGAAGTCAGGAACATTTAATTCAGACGATGTAATTGTTTGACCTTTCTGACTTTAAAAGACAGAAAGAATGATGGGGAGGGAGAGAGAGAAAAAGTGAGAGTATGGAGGCCAAGAAGTGCTGAGTCTTGGACAAATGTATGCTCTGTTCCGCCACTTCTTGTTGGTAATTACCATGTAATGAAGTTATTAATGTTTTGTGGAATTTATAGACCTGATATCCCTTGGCTCCCAAGCCCCACATCCTCTCCAACCTGCTATTCTTTTGTTGGCCTCCACAAAAGCAACACAGGCAATATGTGAAGGGTCATTAATTTCCTTTGCCTCTTGTTGTCCTTTTTTGTTTAGATTTTCCTGTCTCTTTTAAAAACTTCTCCCCAGGGTGAAATGGGAGCTGTGGTTTTGGATCCCATTTTGCTAAACTCTGCTTCTTTAAGAATGATTTTAATAGATTGTAACAGTTGAGGTAAATGAATGGACAAGCCTGCATTTCCTTTTCTCTTTCAAAACATTTTAAGAAGCCATGCTGTTTTATGGCTGAGCAAAATTGCCTAGTTCTGGGAACAATGCAAATGCATAATAAACATGGGGCCTACTGTAGTACCCGGCCTTGTGGTGTCCTGCAGCAATGGGGCAGAGTCGGGCCTAATTGATGGTGTGTGGATGGTTCTGGTCCTGGGGTCCTAATTTCACAAACACTCTGACCACACTTGGGTTCTCCTGCTGTGGCCGGATGACCCCGAGTAAGCCCTTATAGTATCTTACACAACCCCAGAGCACGAGGAGGAGCAGCCTCTGCCCTTTCTATCTCAAACCCCAACACTGAATGTCAGAAGGCACTGTGGGTGAAATCAATAGCTATAAACAGCAAGGTAATAAATTACTGGTCGCCGGGGCTTCAGACAAATTGGAAGCCAGCAGGAAATCCCTGAAAACAGTCTTCATGTTTTTACCCTTGTTACCCATTAGCCGCTCCAGGGCAGTAAATTGTCTTGAGTGAATTCATTTGCACATGCAAAAGCCACTGGATTTGATGCTCTGCAAAAGTCGTTGAAATAAAGACACTCAGGAGCAGCATTAAAGAGGATTTTCGACAATTCAGGGTACTTAAGGTTCACAGGACTGTAAGATGAGCCAAGACAGGACAAGTTTTCACAACAGGCTACTGTCTTTTCATCAGCTTTGCAGTGTAGCAGATTCTACAGGACAACTTGTAACTTGTTGGCTAAAAAGGGAAGACATCCTACAAAGACACAATTCTAGAATTCTGTAACCAACACCATATGTTTTCTATAAATCCATGCAATATTATAGGATTTTATGTCCAGATCAAGGGTAATATCTATTGGCTGAGCTTGCCTTTTTGGTAAAAACATGTCTGTAATTACTTGTAGTTAGACTGTTTTGTTTTTTGTTTTTTCCTGTAAAAATATTGTAAACTCCTCAAAACGAGATATATAGACTTTTTTAAAGAATGTTTCTTGAATATACAGTATGTAGGTGTATTTTGTTTTATTGCGCTGTCACTTTTTCCATGCATAAATAAGCAAAAAATACAATTTGGAAAAAGTCCATTTAGCTTGTGTTAAGAAATTTAAGATATTTTTACTGGAAAACGAGAAAAGAAAATACTCCTTAAGAATATAACATTTTGCAGTGTGAGTTTGGTTATGTGCAATTTGCAGAAACAGTACACCTTTTGTTGCAAGGGGGAATTTGTTTATGGCATTGTTAATATTTACTTATTTAATTCCCAAAATTTTACAAAAAAGTTTCCAAATAATATCATTATATGTTTTCAAGCCTTGTCTGCTTAATTGGTCCTGCATGTGTTGCACAAAGATTTTTAGAAGAATATTCCAGATCTGTAGGTCCATACAATGTAAATGAATGGTGACCAGACCTTTCAAGCTTCAAAAATCACATAAAGGAAACATAAAAGTAATCCATATGACTCCAGTGGTTAAACATATGTCTTCAGAAGTGATATAATAGGATTTATAATTAAAAAGGATTAAAATATTGATCTGTTTCTTGCCCAAAGCAATTGCATTGGTTCAGAAGACATACTCTATATTAAACCACTGGAGTCATATGGATTACTTTTATGCTGTCTTTATGTGATTTTTGGAGCTTCAAAAGTCCAGTCACCATTCACCTGCATTGAATGGATCTACAGAGCTGAGATAATCTTAAAAACTTCTTTTGTGTTCTGCATAAAAGAGAAAGTCATACACATCTAGGATGGAATGAAAGTGAGTAAATGATGGGTGAACTATCCCTTTAAAGCTGCACTATGGAACTTTGGGCTCTCTATCCACATCTGTGGTTGAAACCTAAAAAAGTCGAACAAGTGTTGAAGTTTGATTGTATGCTTTATATAAATTGGGACATATGCCCATATGTTCATATAAATGATTGCTTGGACTGGGTGCTGTAGGGGATTTTGTAAATCATTTGCAAGTTTTCATTCTTTCACTCTTGTAAAAACAGTTTCACACATGAAACTGAGCGTTTCAGAGAGGAGGGCCAAAGTCAAGGTAGAAAAAGGTAATTTAATACTACATTATGACTGTTTTTGTGCAAAAACAAAAACAAAAAAAACTTATTAACATTATAAGTGAACTTCAAGGAAGAATAAATAAAAAATATGCATGGCATGACCCCTTTAATGCTGAAGAAGGCAAATTTAATTATGCGTGTTTTGCTTTTTTTGGATGGTTTTTGGATGGAAGCAGATGTCATTTGAATATCCATTTTGATGGTTATTTTACTTATGACAGGAGTGTTTACACTGTCAGCCTCCTCTGGCATTTCTATAGTTTCATACATTGATTAAAACTTACCTGGGCTACTTTGCATGAAAAAATCAATGCATATTTTTAAAATATAGTGATCTGAGTTATGCACATTAGTAGGCAAACTGATTGAAACAACTGTAAATTGTATCTTGCTTGTTGTTCCGTTAATTTTGAATACTTTTTTGAGTAGACTCCGCCTCCCTTGTCTCATCTGATGGACCGCCAGTGTCACTGATGCACTGCCATAGGTAAGATCACATCAATAACCAAGGAAAAGTTCATTAGTGTTGTCATACTGCAATCCGCTGTTTGGTGCTCCTGCATGCCCTTTTCTCTCCAGTTCCCTCTCCCCCTCCTAAACCTGACCATAACTCAGCCATGCAGAGAGAATCTGTGATGGAGTTTGGTCAGCTGCACTGGGGTGAGTAATTAACTAGAATTAAGTCATTAAACTGCCCCAGCTGTGCCCATGAATATGTGTGCCCCTGTGCTGACGGAACGCAAGCAGACAACCTAGTCACTACATTTCAGCTGATAGGAAGGTGACGACGCTTGAGGAGAGAGGTGACGAGGGATGCGTACACATCACTGGAAACCCAGAACACTCTTCCTCCACCCAGTCCATTTCAAGAGTCAATCTAGCTGTATGTAAACTATTGCTAGCACACTTTGAGATGCTAATTGTTTTATGCTCTCTTGGAAATAAAATTAACCATTGACACATGTTCTCCCTCAATCTATAATGATTGTTCAAAACAGGGCAATGAGTCCGGCTGTGCTGTTAATTGATGTGAGACTGTGCTAGGTACTCTGGTGCTGCTGGCAATTGACCAAGCAAATTTTCAGAGGTGGCATAAGGAAAAGTAGCATGCCAAAAGCAGTTTGGTATTGGTAATTATACAACAAATGGTACTGCAGGAAATTCTGAACAATATATTCACAATATATTTGCTATGGTTTTGCTGGCAATGTAAAATTCAGCAACATCACGAACATTGCAATGATTCTGATGGACTTTGTATGTGTCCATTAAGCTATCTAAAGGCTGTGTCATTAGACAAGTTTCAAGTTACTCTCTTATCTTGTGACTCATGAGTATGTGAGTGTTAACAAAACTGTTGTAATTGATTCAAGTTCATATAGTTCTGTTCATTTCTTTGAATCATTTCAAACTTTCTATTTCATTCATAGTAAAAACACATGAATAAGTCGTGTTCAACCAAATCCCCTTTTTTTCCTCTTCTAGAACAACCTGCTAGACAGCAACCAATCTGGCTTCAAAAGCGGACCCTCTACAAAATCTGCCTTGCTGTCTGCTCTGAGACTGGCAAAGGCTGCATCCAAATTGTCTGCTCTTATTCTGCTGGATCTGTCTGCTGCTTTTGACACCATAAACAACCACATTCTACTGTCAACCTTCATGGCAAAGGGCATTACAGGAACAGTGCTAAGCTGGTTCGAGCCTTACCTCACAGGAAGGTCTTTAAGTGTGTCTCAGAGGGGAGCAGTGTCCAAATCTCACCAACTAGCTACTGGGGTACCTCAGGGTTCAGTGCTTGGACCTCTCCTCTACTGTATATACATGTCATCGCTGGGATCTGTCATTCAGGCACATGGCTTTTCCTATCATTGCTATGCTGATCACACAACTTTATGTCTCATTCCAGCCTGATGATCCTACGGTAGCTGCACAGATCTCAGCTTGCTTGGGAGAAATTTCAGATTGGATGAAAGAACACCACCTCCAACAAAACCCTGCAAAAATGGAGCTTCTTGTGGTTCTAGCGAGCCTAGCGGTTCACCACAATTTCACCATTCAACTAGAATCATCAACGATTACACCATCCATGACAGCCAGAAATCTTGGGGTTGTGTTCGATGATTGAGTTGAACTTCACGGACCACATTGGAAGGACTACCCAATCTTGCAGGATTGCTTTGTACAAAATTAGGAAGATCAGACCCTTCCTATCTAAGCATGCTACACAACTCCTTGTCCAGGACCTTGTTTTATCCAGATTGGACTATTGCAATGCTCTTCTGGCAGGCCTTCCTGAATGTACAAACAAATTGATTCAAGAATGCAGCGGCACGATTGCTCTTCAACGAGCCCAAGAGAGTGCACGTCACGCCTCTCTTCATTGAACTACACTGGCTGCTATTGGTTGTTCGCATTAAGTTCAAGGTTGATGCTTGCTTACAGAACTGATATACTGATGTTTGTTTATTTGATGCTTTATTATTCACTTGTATTTTGGAGTGGTTTGTCTTGTGATCATGTGATTTTGGTTATCATGTGACCAATGCAATCATGTGACCTCTTGTTTAAAGATGGCTCCTGTATTAGGCATTGTTATTAAGGTCACCCGTGACCGAAATGTTTGCCGTTTTCTAGTAAAGCTGTGGTTTTATCTCACATTGAGTGTTCTTGTTTTGTTTCATTATTATAGTGTGCAGGCCTTTTTTGTATATTTTGCCTGTTTGGATTTCCGTGGCCTACACACCTAGCAAAAAATATTTTGGACTTATCTTAAGTTTTTGGTCATTTTTTCAACTTGCTTACAGAACAACCACTGGTTCCACACACCCTTATCTATACTTACTACTTCAGGTCTATGCTCCTTCCAAAAACCTACATTCTATGGGTGAACGGTGCTGTTTGTGGTTCCCTCTCATAGAAACACAATTCACTCGTGGATTTCACTTAGACTGTGCCCCACTGGTGGAATGATCTCTGTCGAATTCCACCCGAGCAGCTGATTCTCTAGCCTCTTTCAAAATACACCTAAAGACACAGCTCTTTTGCAAGTACTTGACCCTACCCTACTAATGCACTCTCGACTTAATAAAAAAAATTAAATAAAAATTCACCTTCCTCAATATGTAAACTTCTCTAAACAATTTTGAAACTCGTTTTACAGTACATTGCTTCCTACCGTCTCGTTTAGGATGAATAGCTTCTATTGTTCTCCTCATTTGTAAGTCGCTTTGAATAAAAGTGTCTGCTAAATGAATACATGCAATGTAAATGTAATCTCAGTGAATAAATCCAAACACTAATTCAATTTGTTCATCACTTAAAAATGTTCATGAAAGTTTCTGTATAGCATAGTTTGTACTATAACATTTTAAAACAACTACGTGTCAAATTAGTGCATATAATGAAAATAACAGAATGCCATTCTTCCTTGTGTTCATTTAGTGAAATGTGTGGAAAGCATGCCTTGATAATATTTAACTACATTTTTACCCTCTTGCTTTAAACATTCTGAATCCCCAACCAAAATGAAAAAATTGAGATATATAAAATATGACCATGTTTACATGCACAGTCTTAAATTGATCAAGCTTAATAAGCCAACAACTTTTAAGGTCATGTAAATGCCTTAACCAGCTTTCCTTTTTCATTTATTCTTGAGTTTTCAGATTTTTTAATAAAGCTGATTTTTGGTAGTTATTGAAATATTGGTGTGCATGTAAACACATTAATGATAATTTAACAGATACTTTTTTTGGTATATTGCTCACCCCTACTACAATCAACTAATATTAACACAAATTATCAATTCTCTGTCTAGGATTGGGTTTCCATGACTGTTCAACAATCATGAAAATCAACCACCGTATTACCAAATGGTCACACGGGAAGTCGATATGGTATTACTGAATTTTACGGTACCCTGACATCGACCCCATTCTGGTGAATTACTGAAAAGCGACATCTCCCATCAGACATTTTTGCATCATTTCAAGTATGTACGTACCTTCTCATGTGGCGTGACTGATAGCGCATTGCATCAGCAGCCTTATAGAGATCTGGGTTCTTGTCCCGTGTTGAATCCAGGAAGTAATTGTGTAATCTATCACAAGCGTAAATCAAAAGTTCCATTTTCCCCTCTAATATTACACTTTTACTCCACTGATGGTAAGGTTTATGGTTGGGGTTTGAATTAGGGTGTGTGGTTAATAAAATATGCATTCCTGTTGACGGTATTGCATCATAAAAAAGAAAAAGAAATAAATACATTTAAAAAAAAAAAAAATGCTTTATAAATTTTGGTACCCCTCTGTGAACATTTCAGGTGCTCTTTCATTCAACAACACTTCTCTATTACGCCACTAGGAGCAGTGCTTCGAATTTCAGTAAGCACACCCAGAGTTCAGCTCAAGAAATGTTAACCTACTGTTGCTGAATTCACAGTGAGATCAGTCTGTGTATTAGAAGAGCTTATGAAATTTATCAGCCGTGAACACACGTGAAATTAATAACATATCAGAATATACACCGTCAGAAAAAAAAAGGTACGGTTGGGGTCCACATAGGGTACAGCTTATGTGGTTGTACCCTCACTGGGTCAAATTTAAACCTTAAGGTACTAATATGTACCCTTTAGGGATAGACAAGGGACAAATACATTTCTGTCCATCACAGGGTCCATGTATGTACCATTTATCCCAAAAGAGGTACAAAATACTGTGATCAAATGATTTGCTTGGTGGGTGATGGGGTGGTTTAGTGCTGCCAAAGCCAATAATTCAATAAACACGCAATTGAAAATCACCCAACACCAACTTAAATAAAATAAAATGTTATACAGTAAAAAAGTTCATGTTCTCTGGTCACATACAACAGGTGAAAAAAAAAAAAAAAAAAAGAATCCATATTTAACCTCTGGATTTTAGTGTTTAGATTTAGAGCATCAAGATTATGTTTTTCTTTTTTTTTTTTTTTTCTTTTTTACATATAAAACAAATGTATTAAATTGAATTACAAACAGGTTAAGAAACAATGCCATTTTTTCCCATAATTTATCCCATTCAAATTAAACAAGCTGTTTCTTTAAATAAAATCATTCAACTTTGGCTAGTTTGGACATTTAATTTATTCAAAGGAAGAGCTCAAACTTGTGTGCACAATACAAACTTTTTTAAACAAGAAAAACTGAAGAGCTGCAATTGCAACAGGTAATTTCACAGTGTAGGGCTTTATTCAAATTTGTCCAATGGGATTGATTCACCATGCGTGCTGTGCGCGGGAAGTTTGGGATGTGCATGGACCGACGCTCACAAAATGATGGATCTCTGACTGTCTTCGGAGGATCTTCTCCTCAAGTTAAAACAACCTGGAAGTCACTGAAGAATCACATAAATTCAGAGGTAAGTTTAACTTTAAGTTTTTTTATAATTGGTATTTCACTTGTATTTCGTGTATTTGTCCATTTGTTATGTGTTTGCAGGTAGTAATTTTCATTGACAGGGCCGTTGATGTGTATGCGTGCTTACCATATTTGCCCTCCTGCCAAAATACTTATTTAATGATACAGGCTTGAGAAAGCATACATATTGTTTTCCAATTCAGTTTAGTATGGAATAATTGACGAGGGACCATCTAATTATTGACAATTATTGCATACCCCATATTGGTAATCGCGTTGCGGCTGTTACGCCTCAGGTTTGCATTCATTTTCAGTAATTCGACGTTCGAGACAATCATTCCTCTTATACCAAATCTACTACACCTCAAGACATTTTTTTGTCATGCTTTCTTCATTTAAACACAGTTTGTCTAAATGCTTTTTGCACCACGTATTTAGCATGTAATGGTACGTGTCCACTGACACGGAATATATCCGCTCAACGCCGCTCACCACGCCAGAGAGCTGGTGCTTTGGGCCGGTGTTCAGCAAGTGTGTATCGGCTATGATTGTTTTTCATCCATGAGCAATAATATAATTTTTACTATGTGTGATTACAGTTGGAAAGATGCCAGTGTTAATTCCGAATGCTCAAAGTACTAAAAAAACATTTGTTGATTTGTTACACTTTTGCTTCCCCAGCCACAGTATTGTCACAATAAATCCAAATATTATGACACTTATTGCCTGTAATCCTTGATCATGCTTATATATGTTTCTTTTTTTTGTTAGCATACTTGGCACCAATCTCTTGGAGCGTGTACATCTGATTCTCAAAGAGGAGAGGAGTAAGGAGAAATTTTGGCACAGTCATACTCTCTGAAGAAACTGCAAAGAGCCTGTCACAGGCCTGTGTAAAGTCTGTGAGTGGATTGCTATAGTATAACACATTAGCCAGCCAAGTGCACAATAATGTTTTACAGGATATATATATTTTAAGTCTTCATTTTTATTTCTATAGTGCTTTTCACAATACATATAGCTTCTAATCATTGATAGCATTAATACTCTTTATAACTGAAGAGTAACAGTGTATCTTTGAGTGGTTGAAAAATTTAAGTTCAGATAGGAAAAATTGTTTGTACATTTGAGATTGAACAAATATTTTCCTCTGCACTTTTTATTTGGCTCCAACAGGAGTTTGCTGTCATTGATGAGGATGCACCTTTGAGGGACATGTAAATATTGCGCATGTACTACAGTATATGGCAAGATGCTAATAGATACCTTAAAGACCAGATGCAGCACACTTTTTCATGGCAGAGAAGAGAGAAAGAATATATTGCTGAAAAGTTGTTAAATAGTTTACCCAAAAAGGAAATTTCGGTCTTTTACTCACCCTAATATAATTTCAAACCAATATTTTTTTCTTTGTAACACAAAAGGTGAATTTCTGGTGGCGGGACATAAAGCACAGTAAAAGTATTTGAAATAAAAGGTGCAATGTATTCCACATGCTCTGTAGTGATATGGTCACTTTGATGAACATAATTTAAGTTGTCATGTGAACAAACTTGGAATATAGTTTAATGAGCATTGATTACTTTTACTGTGGTTTAATGGTATTTTTCCCTCTTTTTAAGCTTTTGTTAAGTCACTATCCACTTACATTATGCCCAATAAACACTGTGAAGATTTCAAACATTCACCTTTTGTATTCCACAGAAGAAAAAGATATACAAGTTTGGAGCGACATAAGGATGTTAGGACATAATTTTCATTTTTGGGTGAACTATTTCTTTAAGATTGGTGTGACCACTTCAATATCAAGTTAATGTGAATGATTAACTTTCCAATACTATCAATATTGTTTTTATTTTTATTTATTTTTTATTAATTTATTTATTTTTTTTCAGTTAAGTGATTAAATTGACTGCATCCATTCATCAACTTTCCAGTGCTTCAAGGAGAGCTTCACTAGTATTGTGTGTGAGCTTGCACCAAGAAAAATCCTTTTGGCCAAAATATACATTGAAGCAAGAGAGGAGATGTTTATAAAAGATCTTCCAGGTATTTACTGTGGCATTACTGCGGATTATATGTGTAGTAAATATTGTCAAACAAATGTTTTTGTTTCGTCAGAATGATGCCATACTGTAAGTTCTGTAATAGCAAATTTAGTAAAGCTTGGGAAGTTGTTTTTGCAGACGTTGCATGGTTTTAATACTGTTCTAACATTATGTTTTCCTCTTACAGTGTGATGCTGATACACCATATTAAAATGGCTTTCAACAGGATGGTTCAAGTCCTGTTACAATGGATGGTGTGCAGGGGAATAAGAATCAAATAAGGGGTAATTGCAGCCTTCGGTGCATACTTTCTTTTTTAACATGATTTTTTTTTTTGCCCTATATGAAAAATATGCTCACTTCCTGCAACGTGCTATTGCAACGATATGAGTAAAGAATCATTCAAAGATGTCCTGTGTTCCAGAAGAGACTATTAACACAGAAAAATAAAAATTGTCATATTTTACTCACCCTCATGATGTTTCAAACCTGTATGGCTTTCTATTCTTATGTGGGAACAGAAAAGGTGATATTTTTAATAGGGATGCACCATTCTGGGCCGATACCTATAATTCATAGCGCATTGTGGCCAATACCGTCCTGGTTACTTGCGTAACCTCCGTTCCCTGATGGAGGGAATGAGATGTTGTGTTGATGTAGTGACACTAGGGGTCACACTTGGGAGCCCGAGACACCTCTGGTCTTTGAAAAAAAGTCCAATGAAAATTGGCGAGTGGTATTTGCATACCACTCCCCCGGACATATGGGTATAAAAGGAGCTGGTATGCAACCACTCATTCAAGGTCCTGGCCATTTCAGCGGGTAGTTCAGCATTGTGGCAGGAGGGACACAACGTCTCGTTCCCTCCATCAGGGAATGGAGGTTATGCAAGTAACCAGGACGTTCCCTATCTGTCACTCACTCGACATTGTGTCGATGTAGTGACACTAGGGGTCCCTATACGAAACGCCGCAACTGGCTGAACTGTGTTATGTGAACTGGCGGTGTGTGACAGGCAGACCACTGTGTGCCTCGTAGCCAGTGCACCAGGCCGACCCGTAACCTCCCCCAACACTGTTATGAGTGTCGAATGGCCCTTTGGGGACAAGTCGACTACCCAAAAGATAGAGTCGGGTTAGCCCAGTCGTGGCCTCTTATCCCCTTTTTTTCCTCTCCCCAAAAAAAGGGAATTAACCAACTGGGGCCACCAGGTCTAGTCGGGGGGGTGTCCCTCCCAAGGGGAAGACACCGTGGAGACCACACCCCGCCCAGAGAGAGGGGAGTGTTTTTTTTTAAAGTGGAAATACATCACATGGTCTTGCCGGGCTTTGTCGGAAGTATGCCATGTGGAGAAGTCCCATGGTAGGTCCTACCCTATGGGGGAGGAGTTACTACAAGCATGGTGACTGGGGCAGAGGGGCCTCTGAACAAGAAAGACACAGTTTACCAACAGGGAAACGAATTAGCGGAAGATATATGTCGCATGGGGTTACCTATGGGGAACCACCACATGTGGAGCACCTACCCCAGTACAGGGCTTAGTTAGCACGTGTACTGAGCTGGCAGCGAGTTTCTCTGCAAACTTGTCTGCCACAGGGCTCGGAGGAAATCAACCAAGGAACACAGTTTGTGAACACTACTGGGAGTCAACAGAGCACGTCTTCAGCTCAGGGGAGGTGAAAGGCACTATGCACAAGCGATACACCCGGCCAGCTGTCCCAGACTTACCTGCTTGTGCGTGCCACTACACGGGACGAAACTGGTTCCACCCGGAGATTGTGGAACCTCGCAAAGGTGTTGGGTGTTGCCCAGCCCGCTGCTCTGCAAATGTCTGTTAGAGAGGCACCACTGGTCAAGGCCCAGGAGGCCGCTACACCCCTGGTAGAATGGGCTTGTGGC
This sequence comes from Myxocyprinus asiaticus, assembly GCF_019703515.2. NCBI lineage: Eukaryota > Metazoa > Chordata > Actinopteri > Cypriniformes > Catostomidae > Myxocyprinus > Myxocyprinus asiaticus. The sequence goes on from NC_059359.1 coordinate 40,350,764, forward strand.
CCATCCTGGGCGAGAAATGCCATAGTTATGGCGTCAATGAGCCAGTGGGCGATCCTCTGCTTGGAGACAGTGCTTCCTTTCCAATGTCCACCAAAGCAGATAAAGAGCTGCTCAGAGACTCTAAAGCTCTGCATGCGATCCAAATAGATGTGTAAAGCGTGCACTGGACACCTCAACGTCAGGGCTGGGTCTGCCTCCTCCTGGGGCAGTGCTTGCAGGTTCATCACCTGGTCCCTAAAAGGGGTCATGGGAACCTTGGGAACATAGCTCGGTCGGGGTCTCAGGATCACGTGAGAGTAGCCCAGACCGAACTCCAGGTACGTTTCGCTGACAGAGAACGCTTGCAGGTCTCCTACCCTCTTGATGGAAGTGAGCACAGTCAGGAGGGCAGTCTTCAAAGAGAGTGCCTTAAGCTCAGCTGACTGCAAGGGCTCAAAGGGGGCTCTCTGTAGACCCTGAAGAAATACAGAGAGGTCCCATGAGGGAACGAGGCACGGTCTGAAGGGATTCAACCTCCTGGCACCTCTCAGGAACCTGATGATCAGGTCGTGCTTCCCTAAGGACTTACTGTCCACTGTTTCGTGGTGTGCCGTTATAGCGGCCACATACACCTTCAAGGTGGAGGGGGACAGCCGCCCTTCCAACCTCTCCTGCAGGAAGGAAAGCACCAATCCGACTGTGCATCTCTGGGGGTCTTTGCATCGGGAAGAACACCACTTAGCGAACAGACGCCACTTAAAGGCATACAGGTGCCTCAGAGGGGGCCCTAGCCTGAGTGATCGTGTCTACCACCGTGGGTGGTAGACCGCTTAAGTCTTCCACGTCCCGTCCAGGGGCCAGACATGGAGATTCCAGAGGTCTGGTCCCGGGTGCCAGATGGTGCCCCGTCCCTGGAAAGAAGGTCCTTCCTCAGGGGATTTTGCCAGGGGGGACTGTCGCGAGGAGCGTGAGGTCCGAGAACCACATCTGGGTGGGCCAATAGGGTGCTACCAGGATGACCTGCTCCTCGTCCACCCTGACCTTGCACAGGGTCTGTGCAAGTAGGCTCAATGGGGTAATGCATATTTGCGAAATCCAGGGGGCCATCTGTGTGCCAGAGCATCTATAGAGTGGGCAGTGGGAGGATTCTAGGGAGGCGAACAGGTCTACCTGTGCCTGCCCAAATCGACTCCAAATCAGCTGGACCACCTGAGGGTGGATTCTCCACTCTCCCCTGAGGGTAACGTGCCATGACAGCACGTCCGCTGCAGTGTTAAGGTCGCCTGGGATGTGAGTGGTTCATAGCAACTTGAGGTGCTGCTGACTCCAGAGGAGGAGACGGCGGGTGAGTTGTGACATACAACGGGAGCGCAGACCGCCTTGACCACTTGGGCATGCGGCACAATTAAATGCAAAGGTAACAAAAGATTCTCCTCCCGGCCCTCCACTGGGGGATGGAGTGGTCTGCTTACCAGCTCCAGAGCAGCTTTCATCGTCCCTGGGTCGCCCGTCTCAGGAGTGCTTTGAAGCCTTTCACGGGTTCTTGGCGGCCGTGAGACGGGTGGCGTCTGCTTCCTGCAGTGGGCTCCACGCCGGGGCCGGGCTGCAGGGGCAGGCTGTGGTGGGACGTGACCTTCGTCGCCCGGAGAGCGAGGCTGGTCGCCGAGCGCATCTCCTGCATCAATCCCGGGGCGGAACTACCCTCGTGCAGTTCCTTTAGCGCCTTGTCTTGGTGGACTTGCAGGAGAGCCATGGCGTGCAGAGCGGAGGCAGCTTGTCCAGCAGCACCATAGGCTTTGGCCGCCAGGGACGACGTAAACCTACAGGCCTTGGAAGGGAGCTTTGGGCACCCGTGCCAGGTGGCGGCGCTCTGCGGGCATAGGTGCACCGCGAGCGCCTTATCCACTGGGGGGATTGCCAAATAGCCCTTGGCCGCCCCACCATCAAGGGTAGTGAGGGCGGGGAAGCTGAAAGATCGGGACCGGGCAGTAAAAGGTACCTCCCACGACCTTGTCAGCTCTTCATGCACTTCTGGGAAGAAAGGAACGGGGGTGGGCATGGCTGTGAGCGGCGCGGCTGCCCGGGAAAGCATGTCGTCATCTCCATGTCAGCCTATGACTGGGCGACTGGACCCGAAGGGAGGAGCCCAGCTGAGGCTTCCGCGTCCGACTGGACGAGCCCGCTCTCCGATGCTGTGCTCGAGAGCTCGTCACCTTCGCGGGCTCCGAATAAGAGGTCGAACTCACCGTGAGAACTCATCTGGAAGCACGATCAGTGCAGACGAGCGTGCTGGGGAATGGGAGGTCCGTGGGGGGATACCCGGCGGAGGTGGTCCCACTGGGGTCCCCAAATCGCCCCCAGTGCTAGCCGTGCTGGCGTCATACCCGTGGGTAGAAGGACTGAGGCGAGGAGCCTCTGTGGTGGCTTACTTTCTTACGAAGGTAAGCCGTGACCGCATCATTGCCACGGACATGTTCTCGCAATGAGTACATGACCCATCCACAAACGCTGTCTCCATGTGAGCAGCGCCCAGACACGAAAGACAGTGATTGTGGCCGTCAGAGGGTGAGAGCTAATGAGTGCAACCAGGAATAACACACAAACGGAAGGGCATCTTTAAAAAGACGCGTCTTTAAAAAGACGTTCCGTGTGTGCTGCTCTTTTAGAGAAATATACTCTTTTATTTCTGCCGAAGTGCCCAGGGGCGTTCTCTGCAGTGCACCAGTGCAGAGGGGGGAGAAGCCGCTGAAATGCACCATCAGATCCAGCAGAGGTGAATGAACAGCCGTGGGAATTCAGCTCAGTGAGCATCGACTGTTCGGCTCCGAAAAGAAAATCTGAATGAGTGGTTGCATACCAGCTCCTTTTATACCTGTATGTCTGGGGGAGTGGTATGCAAATACCACTCGCCAATTTTCATTGGCCTTTTATCAAAGACCAGAGGTGTCTTGGGCTTCCAAGAATGACCCCTAGTGTCACTACATCGACACAACGTCGAGTGAGTGACAGACAGGGAACAGTATTTAAAAAAAAAAAAAAAAATTAATTTTGAATCCTTTTAACTGCAACTGCTTGCTAATTCATTAAAAGCTTCTCATAAAAAAATAAATAAAAATGTCATATGTAGAAGCTTGGAATTTGGACTTGCTGCTATTTAAGGTTTGCCAGATGTAACATGAACCAGAAATGTGCCTTTAAAACAAATTTATGCTGATTTGAATGAGAAATAAATGAAAATACAGTTGCATAAATTGTAGGGTGCCCATGTATATAAGTGTTTACAGTAATCCTGAGAGAGAATAATGAACTTCAAACAGCTGTAATAATGCATTAAACCAAAATGAGGTGATATACAGCATGTCGCGAACATTAAAACATCAAAACACACATTACAAAACCTAATCTCTGTATACATGATGTACTATTTATGATAAAAGCCAGACTGCGTGTGCAGCAGTGATTTGTATGTTTCACGGACGCTTACTACAGCGTTCATCCTTAACAGTTCCAATGTATAACTTATGAAATGTGAACACAAAAATCATAATGGGAATATCATACAGATCATACAGATCGAATAGTCATGAATCATACAATTCTAAAAGTCTCAACTCGTAAAATACAACAAGCAGATTTGTTTCACTAACAAACTAATGTTTTTAGCCACCTCAAGTCACTCTGTGAAACATTTTTCAAGATCTATGAACCGTGTTAGGTTGTTTTGGGGCTTGTTTTATTCGCAATGTTGTACTGCAAGGAACGATGTGCAGATTCCCACATTCTGTTTATGTTTCATGAAGTAATGAGCGAAAATGATCACCCCCAAGTAACATGCATGTTTTTTGTCGTGTTTTCGGTTATTGCCTCATGAAACATAAACAGAATATGGGAAATGCCATGTCGTTACTTACAGCAGATGATCCCGAATTAAAACCAGACCCAAAACAACGTAACAAGGTGCAGAGATGTTGAAATAATCCACACAGTGTGACATCAGCTTCAGTTTGGCTCTTACCTGCTCTCACTCACATAGACACGTTGTGTGTATGCACGCACACTGTCGCTTGGGACTGTCCGAGTCTCTGCCTGAAGGAAACACGTCACAGACAGTCAGAGATTTTCGGCCACAAGCAAATAAACCTTAACACATAATCGGCGAAAATATTGACGGTAATTCCATTATCTGCACGATAATAATATTTGGATTTTCCCGGTTATCGACCGCTGATATATCGTGCATCCCTAATTTTTTATGAATATCACAGCCCGCCCTTTCAATGCAATTGCAGTGGATAGAGCCTCAATTTAAAGCTTAGAGGACCCAAAAGATGTCATAAAACTAGTCCATGTGACTTTGGCGTCTAATTTCAAGTCATCTGAAGGCATATGATAATTTTTTTGTAAGAAACAACCTGAAATGAGAGAAGGTCCTTCGAAGTGGTTTGTGTTTTCACGTGTTCGTTTTGTTCTTTTTGTTCTTTTTTTAAGCTTTAAAGTGAGGTATTGTCAACTGCCATTGTGTTGAAAAGATACCCTGTGATGTTCATTGAAACCTCTCCTTTTATGTGCTGATAAAAATGTATTTTTGGGTGAGTATTAAAGGGCACTTAAGTTCAAATGAAATGTGTAGAAATATTTTTAAAGTGAAATGTCTAAATATATATATATATATATATATATATATATATATATATATATATATATATATATGTCTCCTACTGTATTTGATGACAAATTGTGATTCTGAGATGTTCAAAGTGTTGATTATGTGACATTGTGTACAAAACTGTGAGAAATGTGAAATTAATATTTCATCTTATTAAATAACTGTGATTAAACATCAAGTTGGCAGTTTTTAATATGCTTTATTGAGTACAGATTTGCCATTCATAAGTTTCAAAGTGCTTGTCACTGGGGCAGTACCCTTAAAAGGCCAAATTTAAGGTCCAAGTTAGTCACCAAGGGTACATATTTGCCTCTTAAAAGGTACAAGCTGTAAGGGTATGAAAATGTACCCATGTTTAAGGGTACACGGATGTACCTTTGAGGGAACTGCCCCAGTGACAAAGGTAAACATTTTTGCACTTTTTTTTCTGACAGTGTAGAAAAATGTTTATTACTGCCAATTTGTATAGTTTTGATCAGATTAAACAGGAATTTTCTTACATTAAATGTTTAAAAAATGTTGCATGAATGAACAGGACTAAAGGAACAGGGATTATGCGATTTATTCACCACCCTTTGAAAAATATACCGATTTACATTGCAAAACTAACAACTCTCTGTTCAGCAAACCACAAGAAAAAAAAATGTAAAACATGTGCAGGTGTGGGAGTACGAGAAGCTTTTGAAATATGAGATGTGGGCTTGATGAATTGTCTGAAAATGAGTGCTTGACTCTGCAGGTTCATGTCTCTGAACACTTTGCCTCTTCTGTCACCACACAGGAATGCAGTGCGCCTGTCTCTCTCCAGGCACTCCGTAATCTTCTCCCAAGTAGGACAAGAGTAATCGCTAATAATACCTATTAGCTAATCAGCTGATTCCCATGAACCATTTTTATCTTTCTCGGAGAGCTCACATTACAAAATAAATAAATGCATCAAACCTATTGGCCTTAGTTCAACGTCACCCATGGTTTTTATTATCTTTCAATAACAATAATATGTGTAAACAGAATCCTAGTGTGGGGTGTTTAGTGTTAGCTTCAAAGCTAACAATTTGGGGATGAATTCACTTAACAGTTACAGCACCTTAGCACATGGTACAGTATTTTAATGCAAAAACCTACAATGTAGTCATGGCATTTGCAATCCAGTTTAACCAGGTGCTAAACTGGCTGATATAGCACTGCAGCACGGCATATTTAAATTAAATCACTGTCATTTTTTTCAGATGAAAACATGCCTCCTGTCGAGGTAAATTGGGCTTATTATAGAGAGTATTCACAAAACTCAGCACTGTTTGCTTGCCGTTATTACCATTGTGTTATTACCGAAACGTGGAAAGCAGCGGTTGATGTTTGTTTACATTTATTGTACAGTCCCAGCATAGTATGCTGGATTGTGGTAATCTGCTGCAGGTTTCAAGTTATGCACTCATTTTATGGAGATTATTGCACCGTTACCTGCTTTAGTGGATCAGACGCTAAAATAATGAACAAAACGTGCTATTAATGTGCACAATTCATTCTTAGAGAATGCCCCTCATAAAGCTCTATTTTGTGCTCTTGTCTGCAAATATCTGAGTGAACAATGAGGTATTCACAGAGTGGAACATAGATAAGGACATTTTTTCCTCATGAGGAATAATACTGATTCTAGTCATTTGCACCTTGGGACATACTTAGCAGCAACCTCTTAGCACAGGTCTCAGGGTGGACAGGGGAAGATGGAGAGGGGTTAGGGTCATAATAATATTTCCTGTCTACAAAATGCTGAATGATAAAAGAGAGAGAAGTTTTTTGCTGGAGGAGTTGTCTGTGCTAGCAAGCTTAGAAAACACTTATTAAAGTCTCGCTTACACACCAGCTTTCCTCAGAGTCTGGCCTTGGGGCAAGTAGATATTAATCAACCTGATAATTACAGCATTCCTAGACCCATGTCACTCAGGTGTTTAAGGATAATAGCGTAACATTGTCTATCCATCCATGTTTTATATGATTGAGAGGACAGCTGTCTGATTTTGTCCGAGCAAATGTTTTATTCACAGTTTGAATGGAAGTCTTGTCCTGGGAGAATTACAATTTATCAGAGGACACAAAAGTTAGCTGAAAAACAGTAGATAAATTGTGTGAGATAAACATGCACAGGATCCGGATGGGATTTAATCACAAGTCTACACGTATTCTGTATGAATTGATTTAACCTCCTTAGGAAAAACTAGTCCCATCAGTATAAGTCTTACGATTAATTATCTGAGAAATAGACAACTTCATCACAGAGACAGTTAAAGAACAGGTCAACAAACAATTGTGAAGCTTTTTTGGCTTGACGTCATCTGCGTTTTGTCATCGGTAAAATAGCCAACTTCATATCATGGAGACAATTGGAGAACGGGCTAACTTTGATGCTGATACTGCTGAACTGTCCTGTCTTACAGCACTAGTGGTTGTTGAACTGTGACTTGAGCTGCTTAAAGTCTCTATCTGCTCCTCGCCTCCATCACTCACCTATTTTAAGATATCGCGCCATTCCCGTTGCCTCTCTCCCATCCACTAGATGAACGATGACAAGAACTATCTCTCCTTTTAACCTTTGCCGCCCTACTCTGAAATTCTTATCGCGAGCCCCTTGAAGCATTTGAAACAGATAATGGTCATTCACCGTCTGAGACGTATCCTCTGGTGACTTAGCTTATATAAAGGGCTCGTGGGAATGAGGGACCAGCCATAGTATCCATATAAGTCATAAGGGAACACAATCACATCCTCATTGCTGTGAGTGATGTAGATAACATCATTTGATTTTAGTAGTTGTTGTAATTCTCATTTTTTATCAATGGCAAGAGAATTGTCCTCAATTCCATGTGAATTCTACCCCATACTGTTGTGTACATATTAGTTGGGTGGGTGTTTGGATGATTCTTCAACAATGGGCACTTTTGGTTCTGTGGCAATTAAATTCCTTTTCAACAATCTTTCTAAACCCACTAAATGATTTAATGCTAACAATGTCCAACAGTGGACATACATGCATCACAGGAGCATTCTGTATTTATTTTTTTTTTCTGATCCAAACTGAACTTATATAATTTCCCCCACTCATTCATTTTGTGGTGGAAATTATATTAATAGAAATGGCTGTCCATTTTGTCTTAATTAAATTAATTTCATAGCTAGCATTTTATGCTTCCTATATACATTTATTTATTTATTTTCACAATTTTACAAAATACTGCTTGATTGGAAACTCACAATAAGCGATTTATATTTGTTTTGATCTTTCTTTGTTTTTAAAGATCACTTGTCTCATATTTCATCTCAGGAATGCTCTTCTCGTTGCACTGTTGTCTTGGTAACCAAGTGCTATTGAAAATACTTAATTAGTGGCACCATATTTGGTCACCATAACTGAGGGACAGTCTAATCTTGTGTCAAAAAAAAATATTTTTCACTCAATATGTATTGAAATGGTTAATGTTTGTTTCTCTCTTTGTTTAGATTATCATCTATTGATTGTAATATTTTAAGATTGAAAGTATGGAAGGGTCCGTAAAAATTAAGCAATACAATCTATACATAGAAGGCCAGGAATGTCCCGATTCCATTTTTTTCTTTATATATATATATATATATATAATTTATTTATTTATTTTATTATTATTATTTTTGAGAATGAGGACAAGCACTGATACTTCCTTTTCGGTACTCGTCGATACAGATGCCTGTTTTTTTTTTTTGTTTTTTTTTCTTCTTCTTTCTTTTCTTCTCCATATCCCATATCCCATGATTCCATATCAACAGTTTATTAAATGTTTTCATCAAAATGGTGTCTAAAATAAATTTTTACTTTAATCAAATTAAAATAGATTTCCAACATAATACTATATTATTTTCATCAAATGAAGAGCTTTTATACAGAACCACACAGCACAATCCCAAATACATCATTGGAGATATTTTTGTCCAAAAAAAAAAAAAAAAAAAAAAGTGATGCACAACAGAGCATCACATATGTGAGATATTGCTTAAATATAATACAATTATCATTTATTTATTTATTATTAGTATTTTATTTTTATAGTATTTTTTTTTCCCCCATTAAAATCAAGCTTTTATTTTGGGGAAAGCTTTTATTTTGGAGTGAAGCCCTTTCCGTTTCTGTGTGTTGTATTCTGCGATACAGACAAACTCTGAGGTAGGAATATCTGAGCTGAAATTTCCCACTTCTGACCTCAGTGCATTCTAGTCAATCACACGTTACAGTCACATGAACACATATCAAATGCACAGTCTTCCAGATGCTAACTATCTGGCCATCTAGTAGCTATTTTACAGGCAAAATAGGTGAAAATGTAGGCATTGATTGATACACAAACAATTAATTTGTATAAATTTGTATTTTGCATATTCATACATTTTGGGCAGTAAAAATACATAAAAGTTTGTATGTTTGTATGTAATGTTTTACAAAACCCAGCTCCATTTTATGTTCGTTGGTCGCCACCACATTGGAAATAATACCAAATGAACCTACTCACTGAAGTTGGGGTTGATCGATCTACCCCAACTTCAGAAGTCAGATGTCCGACTTTGGGTGGCATTCCAGTCATTATTTCCAAGTAGTAGGTGGGAAAATTATGAGTTCTGAATTGTCTGGAATGCAAAATTAGATGGAAGCTTCTTGACCCAGTTTGATTATTAAACCACAAAAGTCTGCTATTTAATTAAATAAATATGTAGTCTGTATGTGCCTCGAGCTACAAAGTATATTATTGTTCTGCTCAATGTCATCTGCTACAAACAGAGCATGCAATGCTCATGATGGTGTTTTCCATTTATGAGCCAAGGACCTCTGAAAGGTATGAGCAGCCGCTGTTGGCACAACACCGGCTCCACACATTCACATTGAAGCATGCAGCACATGCAAACTATATATTTATCTCATTGCAGCCTTTGCAGTTCAGTAATCACAATAGGACATAACGTGATTTAATTTGTGCGCTGAATGTTATCGGAATGACATTCGTACGTCCGATGGTATCAGTTTTTGTTATCTGAGCATTTTTACAAACATGAGTACAAGTACATGAGCACGGTATTAGACCTGATTCCGATACCAGTATCAGTATCAGGACATCCCTATAAAAGTGGTAAAAAGTTTCCAAAACGGGTATGATGTGACAAATCAATGAATCAATATATAAATGACTTTTAATAAAAAAAAATTAAAAAAAAACCCTGGGACATAAAAAGCATGTAGTTGGGGAAACAGCCAACTATTTCATTTTAAATCACAGCAATGTCATTATTATTACTTTTTCCTTCAAATATGATTTGTGCACAACACCGGCTCCACCCATTCACTTTGAAGCATGCAGCACATGCAAACTATGCATTTATCTCATTAAATTGCAGCCTTTGCACTTCAATAATCACAGTAGGACATAACGTGATTTTAGTTTGTGCGCTGAATGTTTACGCAATTACATTTTTACATCAGATGGTATTTATTTTTGGTATATTTTTACAAACACGAGTACAAGTACATGAGCATGGTGTCGGACTCAATTCTGATACCAGTATCGGTATCGGGACATCCCTTTAGGAGGCATTTGGAAAGCTGCATAAATAAATTATAAAGGAGTTTCCAAAACAGTTATAATGTGACAAATAAATAAATAAATCATGGCATTATTATTATTATTATTATTATTATTATTATTATTATTTCTTAAAATAGGATATGTGGTACTTTTATGTAATTGTGAATAAAAATATTGTATAAATGTGATTTTAACACAAGGATTAGTATACTCGTCTATGTGTGTAAACTTGAACAATAGGAACAAACTGCACACTCACCGCACATCTGTGTTTTAATCATGGCAAAGTTGCATACTGTGGAATGGGCTTCTGTTCTTTCCCAGATAAACCCAAAAAACTGCACTTATCCTGCCAGTTTTGCATTTCTTAAATTATGGTTGTGTTGTTACTGCAATGAAAGCTATGAAAAACTATGAGACTGAGACACAACCTTGTGGATAGAGCAGAGAAGGATTTATGGTCTTGATGTCACCATGCCCATTATTCATTCAAAAATTTCTCCATGAGCTGGCTGATAAAAAAAATTGTGTCTGTAATTTTGAGGCCAACATGTTGGTGTCTGGAACAAACAGTAGTGGATATGTCTCACTGGTTTACTCCCATCCAATAAGCATATGCACACACACACACACACACACACACCACACACACACACAGACATTCACGCATATGAATATGCTCTTACCCACCTATTTAATTTCCTTTGGCCTTGTCTGTTTTGGCAAGCTTGAAACTTTACTGGTCAGCTGTGAGGTTTTCCTGTCTGCTGGTTGGATTTCAGACATGCGAGTATAATGCAGCTCGGGACGGAGAGGAGAAGCCAGATTAGATTGATGCAAGTTGTTTTTTCAAGGTCTCCCCACACTCTGCGCCATTGTTATTGTAGGAAAGTGATAATACTTCTCACTTCAAGCATAGCCCCTGCTATAGCTGTGCTTAACTCCAGCGTGCACACAGATGTATCAGATTAAATTGTATCTCAGAATCCTTGCAGCACTCACAACTCCAGTAACTGCCAGAAGGCCCGTAGGCAACGACTAAATTGCTTTGGTTTCAGTACACAAGCAGGCTGGCCCAGACAAGCTGGATCAGCACATTAGATGTGAATCCCTCCCAGATTTGAAGGCAGCCTTTAGCACAATTATTGATTTAGAGGGATGATTAGATTTAATTTAAGAAGACTGCTCCTACCTGTAGCTCTGCTGGAGGCTGGTAGTTGCGAAAAGACACCGTGCCTAAATTCAGGGTGACAGGCAGACGAAGCCAGTTATTTTCTACAGAGAGGATTTTACATGGCCAATAAACTTTAATAAAACCTCACAGCTGACACATTGCTTGCTCTATTATATTAAAGTGGTAAAGTGGTTACTGCTATATTTGTCAGCTAAAAGAGAGACAAAAATTCCAAAAAGTTGGGAAAGTATGAAAAATGATATTAAAAACAAAAAGGAGTTATTTATAAATTATATTCACCCTTTGCTATATTGAAAGCTCTACAACTACACATTATATTATGTTTTTCCTTGTGAATTTCCTTGTTTTTTGAAAATGTACAGTAATTTCAGATCAGATGATTGCAACACGCTCCAAAAAAGTTGGGACTGTCGAGTGTTTACCACTGTGAAACATCACCATTTCTTCTAATAACACTATGCAATAAAGCATTTGGGAACTGAAGACATAAGTTTGTTAAGTTCGGAAAGTGGAATTTTCCCCATTCATCCATTATGTAAGTCTTTAGCTGCACAGTTGTACGGGGTCTTCGTTGCCATATGGTGTGCTTCATAATGCACCACACATTCTCAATTGGAGATGGTCAGGACTGCAGGCAGGACAGTCTAGCACCCGCACTCTCTGCTTACACAGCCATGCACTTGAAATCCGAGCAGTATGTGGTTTGAATTTGTCCTGCTGGAAAATGCAGGGACGTCCCTGGAAAAGACGGTGCTGGATGGCAGTATATGTTGTTCCAAAATTTGTACATATCTGTCTGCGTTAATGTTGCCCTCACAAATGTGCGAGTTACTCGTGCCATGGGCACTCACACACTCCTGGCCCATACAGACACTGGCTTTTGGACCTGACACTAATAACAGCTTGGATGGCCCTTTTCCTCTTTGGCACAGAGAACACGATGGCTGTTTTTCATAAATTATTTGAAATGTGGACTCATCGGACCAAAAAGCATGGTTCCACTGTTCTACTTTCCATCTCAGATGAGACCGAGCCCAGAGAAGTCAGCAGCGCTTCTGGACAGTATGGTTTCTGCTTTGCATAGTAAAGTCTTAACTTGCATCTGTGGATGCAGCGGCGAGTGGTGTTGACTAACAAAGGTTTACTAAAGTAATCCCAAGCCTATGTTCATGATATCCATTACAAATGAATGATGTTTTTTAAGACAGTGATGAGAGATCGAAGATCATGTACATTCAGAAATGGCTATCATCTTGCCCTTTACGCATCGAGATTTGACCAGATTCCTTGAAGCTTTTATCTATATTGTGCACTGAAGAGGGTGAAATGCCCAAAATCCTTCCAATGTGTCTTTGGGGAACATTGTTCTCAAAGTGCTGGATTATTCGCCAAAGCATCTGTTGGCAAATTGTCAAGTCTCGAATGATCCTTGCTCTTGAAGGACTAGGCTGTTTTTGGAGGCTCCTTTTATACTATGATACGATTGCCTCACCTGTTTAACATCTCCTGTTTCACATCGCCTTGTTATTTCAACTCATCAAATTGTTATTAATCTTAAATTGCCCCTGTCTCAACTTTTTTGGAGCGTGTTGAAATCATCTGAAAACATTGAAATTCACAATGAAAAACATCATAAAATGTTTAGTTGTAGTGCTTTCAATATAGCAAAGGGTGAATATAATTTACAGATCACTACTTTTTGTTTTTATTAGCATTTTTCCTACTGTCCCAACTTTTTCGGAATTGGGGTTGTAATTGCTTTGTCAAGACCATCGGAACAAACAAAATAAAAAATAAAATACATTTTGTAAATTTAAAAGAATAACCATTTTAAGCAATTTGTTCCTTCCATTGTCTTAACGGGTCGATTTTGGCCTGTATGAGAAGAATCAGTGGTGACTTTTCAAATTTACACTTTCTGGATGTTAATCAGGTTTACATTACATTTATTTATTTATTTATTGTACATTTAGGAATAAAATTTGACCTAAAAATATTTAAAATTTTCTCACATATAGCCCCTAGTCTCATACTTTTATTTAGCTTCCCCACCTGCTTCACTGGGTATTGCATCTTTCACCACAAATTTCAGACTTTTCTGTCAAACAGGGTTAGTTCACACATGCCCATGGCCAAACACACACACACACACACACACACACACACACACAGGGAGATGTATTTATTTATTTATTTAAGTTTTGAACAGGTATTTTTTATTTTTTTTTTTTTTTTTTTTTTTCAGATAACAGTGTACAATGGGTAAAAATGGTAATAGTAAAATCCTAATGGACATTATTTGTTCTAAAACAATAGATGGCAGGGGGAAAAAAGCATTTCAAAAAACATTACAGCACATTCCTAAACCCCTGTTACACTGCAACAAATTGTTTGACAATAGTGGGAAGGAATGGATTTGTTGCAATGGACGTGCAAAATAGGTCAGTTTTGACTGCTGGGAAAGGCAATAGAGATGTATTTGTAAAATAGGCATGTACTAACATTTTTTACTCTAAAATGTACACTGTTGATTTTCTACAAGTGGAATACAATTTTGTAAATATACAATGAGATATTTTAAAATGGCAAAAGTGATTGAAATAAACGTAAATTAAGACAACCTTGGCCAATGTTTGCCAAGTTTTTAACTATTTTTTTTATTATTATTATTATTATTATTATTATTATTATGGTACTCCAATAGTATTCAGTATATGTAATTTTTCCCCCTTATCATTATACACTTTGGGACCACAACAAAACTTTTCGTTAAGGGGGGTCATTATAGTGTCATTGTACAATAATCAAGAATGTATGCATTTTTTATGGTTTTCAATACAAAAGGCAGTTTCTTAAGACAATTGGAGGGATATGATATGAAAACATGGAGGCTAAAATAGTAGCTTGCCAGATTAGTCTCTGTGCTACCATTATTTGCCATTATGCTCAGTTTGGATACTTCATTCAACCACATATGACAAATATAGACCGTGCACTGAACCCACCTAAGAGTACAACCATATAATTGCAAATAGACTCTAATAGGTCTCCTAGGATGTGGATAAAAGCCTGTGCTCTATGATGCCAAACGCTATGAGCATCACAATGCACAGAGAGGGTCCAAACGCTCTGCCAATGAATCTCCACAATGCCAGGTAGTACGGCGGCCATTACCGCCCAATACCCCACACAGCTGATCTGGATCCCCTCAGATCTGCTCTCTGTCAGAGAGCCCAGCACCATTTGGATTTGGAGAGCTTCTTCAGCCATTTGGTTGGTATTCAAACTCTCTGTTTTTTTGGCATGTCCATTCCTACACTGGCATCCATGCTGATGAATGCCACCATAGTAAACCCTAGGGGATCTGTTATTCCATATAAAAAATGTAATATGTTTTTAGACTTAAATGAACTGCTGACCCAGCTAACACTATTACATTGAAACAATGTAACCAAACCAGACCAGGTTTGTAACTGCAACGTACCATATTGTGTTGCACTAATGTAAATTTGTTAGTCCTATATTCGTTGTGATGGCCTTATCGTTAAATGTTTGGACAATGTGGCAAGTACATTCCAACAATCAAAATATATTTTTGCAAAAGCAACATTGCCACATTACACTGTTCCAATTAACAACATTTGTTTTAACTGTCATTATGTGTGTGCAATACACAGTGATTTTAAACCCTCAGACTGTGTCTACGTGATAAAACTGTAAATCAACTTATCCAGCAAGTGAATTGCAATAGGTTGTGAAAGTGTCTCAAATGTTTTTTTCCTCATTGAGTAAATCAACAACACACTTGTATACACTGCTACAGCTTGTAGAGAGATATGTTTTATTTTATTGGTTGTCTCGCTAGAAAATTCACTTGCTTGTCTTTTGTATTGCATTTCCATGGTAGTTCTTCTCATTAGTTATGGGTGAAGGGCAGTCCGCGTAAAGGTGCTTTGACCCCCTACCATACTGGAGTAAAATTGCTTGTCGATTATCGCCAACTACTGTAAAGGTATTATTGATTTACGCCGATCATTCACCTTGCTTTTAATGTGAAAAGGCCATTTGACAGCTCTGGTGTGCAAGTCAAGTATCATGTCTTTGAGGTGGAGTCCAAGACAAGTCTCAAGTATTTCAATTATAGTCTTTAAACATCAAGATTTTGTTATGATTTCTAGTCTCAAATCATGTTTGGTAATAGTTTTATCAGGTGGTAAGTTAGGGACATTGCCTAAAAATAAACCTACTGGACAACATAAGGTAAGCTTTTTTTCTGCAAATTTCCACTCAACAGGAAAGGTTTTCCTCTTTGCAAATTAATGGGTAAATATGGTAAACACTAACTGTGGCTAAACAGACTTTTCTTATTGTGAATTCTGTGACAGTAGGTTGAAAGTTCTTCAGCTGAAATCAGTCTGTGCTTACAGAAATTCTAGTTGATATGTGACCTCACTTTCTGGATGAAATGTCCATAGATGGGCGCCTAAAGCGAGTTGTATTTATTTGTAAATTATGTAAAACAGTCAATAGGAATGCATTTTTTATTAACCATTAGCCCTAACCCTACCCCTAAACCTGTCAGTGGAGTAAAAATGTAATCTTAGAGGGAAAACGCAACCTCTGAATCGCACTCATCATTGAGTATGTGAACATGATTACTTCCTGATTTCTGCTGGACAAGAACCTGTGTCTCTGAGGCTGATCAGAAGCACCACAAGAAAAGGTGAATACATTTTAATTGATGAAAATATGTCTGATAGGAGATGGCGCTTATCAGTATCTCGGCAGAATGGGTTAACTCGATGATCCCCAGCTTAAGGTTAGGGTACCGGAACATTCAGTGACAACATGTCGAGTTCCTGTGTGACCTTGTTGGTCTAAAGCACATCCCCAGTTTATTATGCATTGTTAAAACTATAATGCTGAAGAACTTCTTTGGAATACAAGAGCAATTGACAGCATAGTCTCGTTAGAAATTAAGGGCAACAGAGAATGCATAAGAGACTGTTTTTTTTTATAGCTAAACAGTGTTTCAAAGAACATATTTCTCTTAGCAGACCTAAAGACTTGTGTTGTTCACGAGTCTCTAAGTTGGTGACCAAATCAAGTCTCAAGTTAGTTCTTAACAAGTCTAAGTCAAATCCAAACGTGTTTGCAGCTTGAGTTCGAGTCTCAGGCTTTTGTCTGGTCAATAATAGATAATAGATGTTTTCCCTGAGAATTATTGTTGAATTATAAATTATTTACAAATTCCAAAACCTTCCCTGTATTATTCTGAATCACAATGTAGCAACATACTCCAGTCCATACATCCTTGTCTTTCAGCGGTGACCTTGTGGTTGTGTATTTGAAGCGAATGGCATGATGGTATTTTGGGCAGTGAAACAAATTTTTTAACGTTGCCCTCTGTGTGAACAGCCCACTGTGAACAGAGCTGAGAGCCCTAAGAATTGGCACAAGATGTGCAACATGATCTCTGAACTTTGGTTCTGCTTGGGAAATAACGCATTGTATATTAAACCACTTCTAAAGCACATTCAGTGGATTTAGGGGCCACCAAGTGTGGCATTACAAAGTCATTAAGAAATGGGCCTTAGAAAATATTCCTATCCTCCAAGACTTTTTGTATTTTTATGTGTCTGACCATGGAACATCTGACATCAAGTGTAGCTATAGCTCCAACTGGGGGCATCTGTAGTCATGGTAGATTCAAATGGTATTTCAATAGTACGGTGCCTACATACTGCCCTGGTTAGTGGTGTTTGCCATAACCCACTCAATATAGACAGTATATTTCACCAGTCAACTTTTGGCTCGCATAGGCAAGACAAATGAAAACGCAATGGTGGCAGTATGAGATTTCAGCGCGGGTCCAAATTAAACTGGACTCTCACAAATGAGAGCTGACAGGCTCAACGAGCGGCAGATCATTTCTGGTGAGCGGAGCAGTCTGTGGAGCCCGCCCCCATAGAGCAGAGGTGAGCCGGTAAGGATGATAACTCATACCCTTAATTGAATCATGGCTTTAAATTTCATAATACAAGATGCCCATGTGACAGCTGCCGAAAAAAATGAGGTGATGGAGCCAAGGGTATAGCATAATAAGAGGAGGGGAGGAGGGGAGACCGTCTCCAGTGCATCGAGCGAGGTACGGGGATATTCTTCTTTGATAACGGATAGCCTCCAGTTGAATGGACCATTATTCCAAGCGTACCTTACAAAGCAAATGAACTTGACAGATGGTTGTGTCACCCAAACCCTTGACTACCGGTCCGATTATGCAGAAAACAATACAATGGAAAAGGGAATCATTACCAAAGGAACTCGGTTAGTCCACTGAGGACAATGCCATGCAGAGGAACAAAATTACACTTGTGAAATTGAACAGTGAGAATGAGTTTAACATAAAGTGGGTTATAGCCAGGTAATCTATCATAGCTAAAGCTATTGTCTGGGCCTGCTTGCATGGCATATGAAGTCATCTGTCATCTCTATGGCTCTATTAATGGCCACTGCTCAAATCTTAAACGATAGCTTTCACCAGCCGGACCTGCCAGTCGTTGCATGCTGATGAGATCCCGAGCGTCGCCTGCGTAGCATGAGATGATGCAGTGTGAACAGGAAGTTGGCTTTGTTGACACAGCATCTTTGGCATTTTCAGGGTGAGCTCACTATAAGTATGCTGGGTTTTTAATTACAGTCTATAACGTCTGGTGTCAGTTTCGCTCCAAAGATTGTACAACATTTCCTCCTTATTCACACACATGCACAGTTGTTTTAGTAATATCTGTCACTGAATGGGGTATATTCACGCTTAATTGCATACTTAAATTGCTCATGAGGTAATCACATCTGAAAGTAACAAATCATGTTGACATACAGTAATGTACAGTAATCGCAAAATATGTGGGATGTTAGGCGACTTTGCCAGATATAGTGCGTTTACCCTGAATGTTGTAATTGAGATTTGAAATGTTAGGCTAGAACCTGAAATTCTGTCTATTGATGATACACATATTTATTAGGATGCAGCAAAACAACCCTAACAGAGAAACAAAACAAGAATAAGGAAAAGAAGTCAAAATCCAGTGGGGTTTAATGTTTAATCCCAGGACGCATAGTGAACTTATGCTCCTAGAATGCATAGGTAGCTACAATTCTAGGTAACAATTCGATGTATAGTCTTTTTAAAACTACTTGTTTTATCAACGAATGAAACTGAATGTTAATGATAATTTAGATGTTATAATGGTTTGAGGCAACTTTTATTCAAAGTTAACACATTCTGCTGAGTTACTGACAAGCACCATCTCCCATCAGACATCTTTTTATCAATAAAATGTATTTACCATTTCTTATGGTGCTACTGATCAGCCTCAGAAACACAGGTTCTTGTCCAGTGGAAATCAGGAAGTAATCATGTTCACATAATCAATGATGAGTACGATTCAGAGGTTGTGTTTTCCCTCTAAGATTAAATTTGTACGGTTTAGGGCTAATGGTTAATAAAATATGCATTCCTATTGAATGTTTTACATCATTTACAACTAATAACAATTAGCTTTTGGGGCCTATCTGTGGACATTTCACGCAGAACAACTTTTACACACATTAGACAGTAGTCAGCATGTTATGTACCTCAACAACATGGCCATCTCAGTGTTGGGTCATAACTCATAACACAAATACACAAGAAAGTATTTAAAAGTTTAGGATCAAATCATTCATACAAATTATCAATAACTCAAATATTTTTTTTTTTTAATTAAATTAATAAACTAGTGAAAAATATAAACTAGTGCGAAACACTATAGTTACAGAACAGTAAACAGTACAGAAAAGTTGCACATTTGAACCCAGCAAGGAGTGTTCCATAATATAGATAAAACAAATATTATGGATAAAAGGCATCTACAAAACTTTCTATTCACTTACTAAATATAAACCTGAACATGAACATTGCCTATATTTACTAATATGGATATATGGAAACAGATGGAAAAATAAAAGGATAATACAAAAAAAATAAAATAAAATAAAAAAAAAAAACATTGTAATGTCAGTGCATTTGCACTGAATTCATAAAAAATAAAAATAAATAAATAAATAAAAAACATATATAGCAACTAGTGGTTTTAATACAAACTCCCCTTAATATATATTATATATAGTATATAAGTTACATCAAACCACTGTAATTATGAAAACAATTAGTGCATATAAGACAACTTAACTGAGGAATTCCTGGAATGTCAGATAAAAAGATGGCCATGTGAAAAATAAAGTAAAAAATAAATAAATAAATAAATAAATAAATAAATAAATAAATAAAAACAATGCACACACATACGTTCTTGGAATATAAATACTCTGGCACAGCCCTGACCCTGTGCATTAAAATAACGAGGGCAAAGGAATAGTTTATCATTGTCTCTTTAATGTAGCTGAAAATCCGTTGACTAAAATGAACACACAGTACGAACTATAATGAAACTTGGCCGTTTATTACAGCCCAGATTTCCTTTTAACGGCCTAAAATATTTGTTGAGGGTGCAAAGAAAACACAGACCAAGGACTCAACGGCAGTTCGGCAGCCATGTGTTTGTTAAAGCCCTAGAAAACATTTCTCTTTCTTAATGAACTCTCCTCCTTGTCTCATTACTCTGCCAATTCACAAGTCAAACCCAGAGCGGCCAATATGGAGTCTGCAGCCCAGTGTTAGGTGCGTAAACATGAACGAATCAAAGGGCCTGTTTGTGCCACAGCACACTGCAACTTTTCAGGAAGAGCAATGGCCTTAAAATAGGAAATGTCACACTAGCTTGTAAGGGACAAGCAGAGCTGTATCCTGAAAAGAGGGAGAGAGCAAGTCGAAACAGTTTCATTAAATGACTTCGATCTCTCGTGCGATGAATCACAGAGAGTTGCAAATCCTTTTTAGCTAATTGCTACCAGTTCGTGAGATTTTCCCCCTATGTTCAATATCAATTTTCAGGGTCAAAGGATATAGAGCATCTCCCTGGAGTCCTCCAGCTACTCTGATAAAACTGCACAACCGCACTTAGCGAGTTCAGCTGGGGGTGGGGGGGGGGGGGTACAGAGAGGGGCCATCTTATTCACAGCTGCTAGCAGTAATGAAGGAGAAAAAAATTGTACAATTGATGTGAGGCAGTGAGCGTCCTGGTGCCATGCGCTCTGTGACCTTCTGAGGTAAGAGCGCTCCACATTTACTGTACTGATTTCAGAACACAATACAAGTTCTGTGTATAAAGCTACATATAAATTATGCCGTTAAAATATGGTGATGAGCCATATTCAAACCATTGCATTAATTTCAATTTTATTGAATTCAGTTTTAATAAATGTAATTAAACTTCAGTTTATAAAACTTAAACTTAATTCACATTTATTTTGAAGAAAGATAGCACAAGCACACTTTTCAAGCAAAATATTTCACCAAAATAACTTTGTTAGGTTCTAATTGTTGAGTCAATAGAAATACTGTTAAAAATGAAGATGAAAAGTACACTGTACTCTCATGGAGAAACCATACAGTTTTGTACAAGTAGGCTATATCGTATGAAGTCACAAGATGGGTTGTACGAATTCTTATGACTTTTGCAACAGCCAATCTCTGTTGCAGACTCTCCCTCGTCTTCTAAAACGCGACAATTACTTCTTTCCGTTATACAAAACATACTCTTTATGCTTTAAATCATCCTTACAGTCTCTACTCTTTGGTTAGGTTTTGATATGGGGTTTGGGTTAGGCCATACAATTAAGCTTTTCGCACGTGTGTTTCTCCTGTACTGACGGACAACCCAGCGTGACTTCTTTAATGCACTATGTAATTAAAAAATAATAATCATACCTTACACTTCACAGCAGATGCACTGGAGGACAGATTATGTTACAGCAGGTGCACTGAAGGTCAGATTATATATTATCAAACATATAATGTGGTTTTTATATGTTTATAATGATTGATTATGATAGATAAGATGTGATCACTTGGCCCTTCCACTTTCCCAGCACCAGAAGTAGTTAGATGAGTGATGAGTGACGAATGGAATGGGAGAAGGCTCGAGTGGACTGATTAGTTTGTATATTATTTTTTGACGTCAGAAAACATGGCTGCATCGCTGCATCAAAACAGTGTGCTCTGATGGTAACGGCTTTAAACTTTTATTAAGTGGCTCTTTGAATGTTTGTAACATTAAAAAAATGAAGATATTGTGATGTTGAAAAGATGATGTTATGACAACCACCTCAGTCCCTCTTTTGCTGGTAAACAGCAGCACGAATGCAGATCGCAAGGGTTTGTCGTACGCTTCTCAGCCTAGTCTATTGTAATAACACTGGTTTGATCGCACATGCGAAAGGGTTAATAAGCATGCACACAATGTCTGACACGTGGAACTTTTGTTTACTTCTGCTTTACACATCCGGGTATTTGCACGTCTAAAATTCGTACGGATTCTTATGATTTCATACGATTTCTCATGAGATCGGGTTTAATTGATACCTTAAGGAGCTCAGTTCATTTATAGATGTTACCACATTAGGCACAATGTTTTAGTTAGAACTATTTTTCAGTGCATTTGGACACTTTTTGGTTGTCAAACATTAGTGGAACATGTTAATAGTTAATGTGATGATGATGTGCACTCAAAAGAAAAAAATAAATAGCTTTTTGGCTTGATTCAATTGTGGACATTGGTTCCACGTGTTTGAAATGAGTTTTCTTAATTTGAAATTACTGCACAATCTCAACACAATAACTTGTTTAGAAATAAATCTAGTTGATTTGGGTAAACCCATTAGATGTGTCAAAGCTACAAATAAATCTCTTTTATTTATTTATGTACAAATTAGTGAAAGTGAATGTTAGCATGCTAATTGCATGCTGGTTGGAAGCCCAACTGAGTATAGTTTAGTAACTATGCTATGGTTAGTACAGCATTTGCTCAACGAAGTGAGCAATAATTTTTATGTGAGACATCTACCTGTACTCATCATTAGCTCAAGCTCCACTCTTCACCATAATGGTAACCTCCAAATCTCCAACATAACAGAAACTCTTCTAAATTTCAACATAAAACATTAAACACTAACAAGTATCCCTCTTTATATTCATTTTGCACAAAAACACATAAACACGTAAAATATTTTTTATTTTTTAACATTTACTCTAAATCAAGTCCCATGAAAAGCATGCTGGGAAATTGATAACCCCTGTCCAGTTTCATCAAAGCTATATTAACACCACAAAAATATTAATGTAGTCCCAACTCAAATGGATTAAGTAAACTTCAAACTACAAATTTAAATGGCTGGAACGCAATGAAATCAAGTTGTGACAAAATGCTCTAGAATTGTTTTGCTTTAATAAGGTAAATTGAACAAGCATCAAAAATATTTGTGTGTGTGTGTGTGTGTGGTTACTCTGCTAGGACACCTATGTGAGCTTTAGAGGGCTGTTTTCATACATACACTAAAATCACCTTGGGACTTATTTGCTAAAAGTAATTGCATAAATGCTACAGGAAAAAAAAAAAAAAAAAGAAGATAATTCTGAGAATAGGTCCAGGATAATTTATTTGTAGAATCCAATTGGTTTTATATTTTGTCATCTATGCAATGACATTTTGACAGTTTGAAGTGTGGCTTTTGGGCCACGGTATGTTCATAAACCACACATCTGTCAGGAGCAATGATTTCACACAGTGAAGTGGAGAAGTGTTAACTGCCACTACTGAGATCTTTACCCTTGAACACCCAAAAGTCAAACTTCAAGTGCAGGAGTCAGTGGATGGCAGAATCTCCCCTGACAGTTGCTGTTCTGGCCTCAGTCCCTGCAATTAAAGAGACACCTTTGGTTTTACAGCAATAATGGAAAAGTGTGAAGTAAATAGGCTCCGGTCAATAATAATTTCACCATATTCACCCTTTTCTCACAAGACATACACAAACCCACACATAAACGCAAATCTCTTGTGATTTTAGGGTTTCACAACCCTCAGACCACCTCTTCACCTTGAACTCACTGTTGTTCCTATCCATCCGTATTTAAACTACAGTAATGAGCTGGATTGGTGAACATCAGGCTTTCCACTGCATTAAAACATTAATATTTCTTAATAGGGCAGTTCAGACAGCTGCCAGTCTTAAAATAAATATATAAACTTTGCTAGACATTAAGACCATATTAGATGAAAGAGCAAAGTTTTAATCCTTAGCTTAAAAAAAAAAAAAAAAAAAAACAGTCCATACCAAATCATAATAAAAGTACAAGATGGCATATTTTTATTTCCATAAAGAACAAATAAAATAAAATTAAATAAGAAAATGAACCAATGAGCAATGTTATTATGATTCTTCCTAAGTTTAACCCCTTACACAAACCTAAACCTAGCCAATCAATGTGGGTGTTCAACAGCTTTCTGTTTGTATGTATGGCTTCTTTTCCTGGCCTCCTGATGTAGCCATTTCACAGTAAAGAAGAAAGTCAAACATCAAGAAAATATCACCTTTTCATAACCAAAAAACAAATCATTACCCTCAGTGGCATGACCCAGAAGAAAATGTTATTGCTCAAAGTTGCTCTTTCAGGTGACTTGAGTTTTAAGTTGTTTCATTGAAGTATCAACTTTGTTGAAAATGTCTCTCCTAAAGTCCTTAAAGAGGTCATGAAATGGAGAAACACATTTTCCTTAATATTTAGACATATAGGAGGTTATTGTACTTTAAAAACATACTGTAAGTTTCAGAATTCAAAACTTCCTCCCCAGCGTAAAAAGAGCATTTATAGTCACCACCATGCTGAAATGTCTCGTTTTAAATTCTGTGTGTTAATGACATCACAGCACATTGCTCATTTGCGTGGACATGGCCCACAACATGCGTCATCGTCGTGGGTGTACTGTTAAGGAGAGAACAGTTCAAGTTACTGCTGTGAGGTGAGATGTTTCTTTTATTGAAAGATGCGGCAGTGCCAACTGTATTGCACCCTGCAGTAATGCTGGTAAGTAAACCATTTATTTCTAATCTTTCATTTATCAGTGTGTTTTTAATAAACTGTAAGCCATAGTTTTTCGGTAAGTAGAGGTCTGCAATCCAACCCGGGCCCGATGGCACCCGAGAACCCGTCCGGTTTCGGGCCTGGTTCGGGTCAGTTTTTCAAGTAGGACTTTGGGTTCGGGTTTTTAATCGGGTTTTAGACACCGTGCCAAATTAAAAATAATTTCAAATCTCAAAAATACATGTCGAGGCACCTGCGCTCTGTTTAATTTGTTGCGCTGCATCTAGATTGTTTTAGCGCAGGTGTCACAAAGATTCAATGCTCTGAACAAGTTCAGGCTGTTACATTGTTTAACATTATCCCAGATTGTTCTGCTCCAAGAAAAGTTTTAGCACTTGATAAATGATAAGACAGCTTCCCCCTCCTTCTGCTCTAGTGTACTGAGGGGCTTCCGTGTCTTGTTAACCCTTGTGCTGTGTTTAAATTTTTTACCTAATTTGGTGTTCCCGGTCAAAAATGACCGGCCTATTAAAAATTACTTATAAATCTCTCGATATGCTATATTATCACCAGATATTAGATTATATCTTTTTGTCAGCTTGTTTTCTTTCAATTAGCACAGGTTTTGTATTTCTTTTTGAAGCTTATTGATCGTAGGCCTCAGTGACCTGAGCTTTTGCACCTCAGTTTTTAAGTGAAAAAAGCATTATTTGTGGATAATTTTTGCAATATTAAATAAAATATGAAAACATTCTGTACTATTTATCACACTAGTGTGCTTTAATGTTTAACCAGGAAGTTTTTTTTATTTTGCACAAAATGGCATAAAGTCACACTTGTGGTGTTCCCGGTCAAAAATGACCGGCCTATAAAAATTGCTTATAAATATCTCATTATGCTATATTATGACTAAATATTGGATTAGATATTTTTGCCAACTTGTTTTCTTTCAATTAGCTCAGGTTTTGTATTTCTTTTTGGAACTTATTGATCGTATGCCTCATTGACCTGAGCTTATACACCTCAGTTTTTAAGTGAAAAAAGCATTATTTGTGGATAATTTTGACAATATTAAATAAAATATGAAAACATGCTGTACTATTTATCACAGTAGTGTGATTTAATGTTTAACCAGGAAGGTTTTTTAAAATGCTTTTATTTTGTACAAAACGGCACAAAGTCACACTTATGGTGTTCCCGGTCAAAATTGACCGCCCATTGAAAATTAATGGGGGAAATAAAAAATATGAGAAAAATGGAGTGTTCAGGAGCATGTTCATCATGTTCATGTTCACATATGTGCATGTGTGCTTGCAAACATAATGGCCTCGGACCTGTGCACACGTACATACAAACACACATGTGCATGTACACACACAAACTCTTTTGAGATTTACATGCTTTCTTTTTCACAGAGGTGAACTGCATCCAACATCCATTCATCCATGAATGTCAGTGACCCCTCTCCAATAGAATCTTTCTTTGATGATCTTTCTTTCATCAAGCATTGTGTTTCAAATACAGAGCACACAGTTGCAAGGCACATGCAAAAATCTATTGTCAGTCATGTGCATGAGGACACAAAACCACCAGGTGTTTGTTGATTTGGTTTGTTATTGATTAGAAACTATAACAGAAATATGATCAGTGTTGGTATTTGTGTTCCATGAAATGTTCTTTACATGACAGTGTTAATGTGTAAATAGGCTTAGGCTAGTATTCTTTGTCACAATGGTCCGATTTGACAGGGAACACCACAAGTGTTACTTTGTTCCCCTTTTCAGAAAATAAAAGCATTTCAAAATAAAAGTTTTTGTGATCTTCTCGGAAAATACCACAATTCTATTGATTCTTTTGGAGAGGGGTCACTGTGGGGCAAATATAGTTCTGGTGTGTGTGGGCAGGTTTAAGTGGTTTACGAGGACTTTATTTTTGGGTAAAAACTGGTAATTACAAGGGTATTATGCTATAAATGTGGTTTATGAGGACATTTCTAGTGCCCCCATAATTCAAATCATACATTTAACGATGTTAAATTTTGTCTTGTTTTAAGTCTTGTAACGACTAAACGATGTTTTATTGAAAATGTAAAAATGCAGAAAGGTTTTTTGTGAGGGTTAAGTTGAGGGGTAGGATTAGGGTTAGGGGATAGAATCTATAGTTTGTACAGTATAAAAATCATTAGGTCTATGGAGAGTCCTCATAATGATAGCTGCACCAACATGTGTGCATGCGCATGTGTGTGTGTTAGTGTGCATGTTTTTGTGTGTGTGGTAATTTTGGATGGATGAATGGATGTTGGATGCAGTTAATCTCTGTGAAAAAGAAAGCATGTAAAGCTCAAAAGAGTCTGTGCATGTACGTGAGCACGTGTGTGTTTGTGTGTGCATGCGCTTGTGTGTGTGTATGTGCGCGCATACACAGGTCAGGGGCCTTTATGTTTGCAAGCATATATGCACATATGTGAACATGAACATGATGAACATGCTCCTGAACACTCAATTATTCTCTTATTTTTGATCTCACCCATTTATTTTCAATGGCTGCTCATTTTTGGCTGGGAACACCACAAGTGTGACTTTGTGCCATTTTGTACAAAATAAAAGCATTTCAAAACAAACTTCCTGGTTAAACATTAAAGCACACTAGTGTGATCAATAGTACAGAATGTTTTCATATTTTATTAATATGGCAAAAATTATCCACAAATAATGCTTTTTCACTCAAAAACGGAGGTGCATAAGCTCAGGTCAATAAGGCCTACGATCAATAAGTTCCAAAAAGAAATACAAAACCTGTGCTAATTTAAAGAAAATAAATTAGCAAAAATATCTAATCCAATATTTGGTGATAATATAGCATGAGAGATTTCTAAGCCATTTTATACACAAAATACAGACTATTTCAACAGTACTTGCTAGGAGAAGGAATGATAAAGACAGTGATTTCAGGTTTGGGCTTAAAATCACTGCTGCTTATCAAATCAAAACTTGTTAGAATATTTGTTTGAGTTGAATAATTGTATATGTGTGAAGAAAGCAAAGCGAAATTAAATATGTTACGGTGTAGTAGCTAATATACTAATATAAACAGCGGGGGGCGTGAATACTATTTTTACGATGCAATGAGGTTAGCAAATCAGAACAGTGCCCGTTAATTTTCAAGTTTTAAAGGAGAAGCAGCCTAAAACTGAGCATTTCTGACAGAGGGTCAGAATGAGGATGGAATATTATCATGTATTACAAATATTTGATCGTTTTTAATGCAAATATATATATATATATATATATATATATATATATATATATATATATATATATATATATATATATATATATATTATAACATTATAAGCTAACCAGCATTTCATGGCCCCTTTTGTCTTAAGAGAGATTGAGACAAAGACAAATGGGACGGTTGTTGATATACAGTAAGAGAATAGCTATAACATTAAAATGGATAGTATTGTTCATATAAAACCTCATGATAAGAATTCATATTAAATCTTGTAACATTTGATCATATGCTTTAGTATCTTGACAAATCTGAGCACAGTTGTGAAATTGAATGTGTTTACATGCAAACTAATACGCTGATTAGGTTTTCCTGTGTCGATTGTTTTTTTTTTTGTTGTTTTTTTTTTTGCTTAAACTGTCAGTGTCCTTACCCCACTAAAGGAAAGCTGTTTGAGGTGTTTACATGACCACACACGTTGTCGGCTTATTAAGCATAATGGTGTAAGATTGTACATGTAAACACGCTCGTTGTTAAGATTACTTCAGAAACTCTGAAGGATACATGTGAAGGTCATGTGAACACTTTGAGTCTGTACTCTGTAGATTATTTTGTTCAACTGGGACATTTGGAACATTGTTTTTTTTTTTTTTTTTTTTTTTTTTTTTTTAAGACAACGTTATTTATCAGCCTTCAGTCATTATTTGAGAAGACATTTCTTAATGAGTGTGTTTTAGTGATCTTGTGTGAAATTGCACAGTGGGATAGCAAACAGAAGTTTGTGTTTAACCCATAAGGAAAATAAAGCCAGAGGATGCAGAAATTCTCTCAGTGTGTTGTGTGGATTTGGAGCGAGGTCATTGTCGGGATATTGCTCTGATCTCCCCTGGCCCACATGGCACTGTGTACACAGGGCAGGAGACTGCCATCTTGCAAGCTAATCTGGGCCCCCCTTTGAAAGTGTTAATTGGTTCCACAATGTTCCTCAATTTACAATACTAGCAAAGCAAAATAATAACAAACATGATAAATAAAGAATAAGTCTTTATGGATACAATTTTAAAGACAAAAACCTTTAGGACAAAAGTACCTGGAGTTTCTCCAACACAAAGACCAGCACTCCACACTAATGTCTTCTGTAAACATGATGGTGTATTATGTTGCACGCACATGTGAAATCAAGAGCAGTTTGTTAACCTCTTTCCTACCACCCTCTTGAACTGTAAGCACAAAAGGCACTGTGCTTCAAACAGTAAGCTTAGCTTTAGGATTATGCCAGGAAAGCAGGGCTCTTCTTGGATTGGGCCTGTTGTGGCCCTTCTGGCCTGCTCCTCACCCCCCTCCCGGTTTCCCTAATCTGATTTTTACCAGCCATCTTTGATCTAGCAGGGCCAAACCTTTTGGGTCTGCAAGTGCAGATGGAGAAAATATGGAGATTAGCTGCTTTCCCTTACAGCTTTAGTGGCTAATACCTGATTAAGGGCCCAATCAAGCAATTGTCTCATGGCTGGCTATTGGAGGGGCAATAGCTCTAGAGGAGGGGGGATGAAGGTTGATTCAGTAATGGATACTCATTTTATCTTGGTCCACTAAGAAGATTAGGCCTTGGGTATCACATTAGCCATGATCTCGGGGCCTGAGATGGACCCTCAAAGCTTCTGGACATGGTGCTGCTTCAAGCTTTTGAGTAAACAGACAGCTTGAATTCCGAGACTCCATGTTGTGGCATGAATAATATGCAGCATTACAAAGTAGCTCAAGATCTCAGAGCATGGTGTGAAAGACCTCCCTCCCTCGTTTTTAAAGAGGCAAGATGATATTATCTGAACTGAACCATCTGGTTTTAGTCAGTGGAAACAACCTGTGTTTATGGATGGACCAAACATAACCCAGAGTTAACACAGCAGTTATGATTCTTATTTGGACTGCCACCAAAAATGACCAATGTCCATGAAATATTGCCATCAGTCAAGTGTTTCCAGTATGTTGCATTGTTTCTTAACCATTCCATTTTGGGGGAAATTCATAATGACTTTTTATGTTCATGTCAAAAAAGACCCGATGGATCACAGTAGATATACAGCACACCTCCCTTTTCATTATAAGCATAATTATTGTAATAGGTTGTTTTTTTTCTACACTAAACACAAGCTTTTATGGTAGTCAGCTGTGTCGTTATTCTTTTTACAGTAGATATACAGTAAACTGAAACATCCTATAGACTTCCATTGAAAAGCCCCCACACATATCAAGGGATCAGGATATCACAGAGACTTGGGGGTGGTCTATATTGACTTGGGCCAATAATCAACCATCTAGTATCCATTTAGTGATGCCCTAGCAACCACCTAGCAACAACCCAGTAAACACCTAAAACACCATAACATTCCATAAATATAAACAGGCATTTATTGTATGTGTGTAAATTATATATTTATTTGTACTTATTCATTCATTCCTTTTTGTGGAGAATCCATATGCATTTTGACCAAGTACAAGATTAAGATTTGTTGTTCGCTGTTTTTAACTCTTACTCTGCAAAACAAGACTTTTTGTCTTGTTTTCCAGTAAAGATATCTAAATTTATCTAAACATTCTGAAAACAACATAAATTTAAGTATCTGAAGTAAATTTATGACATAATAAAATGACAAGATATCTTGCTTTGTTTTAAAAGAAATCAAACGAAATGTAGTTACATTTACCCTTATAACAAGAAGAAAAAAAAAATGCCAATTTTTTTTTTCTTAAAACAAGACAAAATGTATATAATTTTTAAAGACGTTCAGATATTATTATTATTTTTACCAGAAAATAAAAATACTTTATGCAGTAACTTTATGCAAAAAATAAATAAATAAATGGATGGATGGATAGATAGATAGATAGATAGATAGATAGATAGATAGATAGATAGATCGATAGATAGATAGATAGATAGATAGATAGATAGATAGATAGATAGATAGATAGATAGATAGATATTTCTGTTATTTTCAAGTAGAAGTGAGCAGCTGCCAAACGATTAAAGCAGAAAAGTGGCAAGAACAAAATGCCTGACAGTCAAATATGTGGCTAATGTTGGGCTACTCTTAACAGTTACCCTTAAAAAAAAAAAAAATGCAGATACTATAGGGAATTTCTTGATGAGCAATTTGCCTTGAGTGTGTAATGAATTTGCTTCAGGTGACAACTGTTTATGTCGCTTTGTTAAGAAGACCTGTTTGAAAGACCCATTAATGTATGAATATCATGGGAAACTTGCATTCAGTATTTCGCAGTACTGCTCTGAGAGTCATTAAAAATGTGTTCAAAGATAGTTGTATGCAGGGCTGTCAAATATCGCACAGTTTTTTTTATTGCAGAAAATGATAATAACATGCAATAAGTGCACTTCTCTGGCACCTGTGCAACTTCTGTTCAATGTTTTAAGTCTAGAGGGAGGATTTTCCTGAAGAGCATAGTGTATCAATTTCCTCAGTGTTTTATGTCTTTAACTCTATGCCAGTGGGGATGTGCAAACGGAGGCCTCTCACCAATTACCTCCTGCGTCTCTTTGTTCTTATTTCTAGTCTTCATAAAATAGCATCGAAGCCTGATTATGCAGGCCCTTTTTACACATTAATAAATAAGCTGACATTATGGTGATTACTACCTTACCTGGCTCTGTTTTGTTCTGATGATGTAAATTCTGGCCCTGATGAGATTCTCCTCTCATTACTGCAGACCTTTATCTGAGTTTTGTTAGAATAAGCAGCCCATTTGTGCTCTAAAACTACTGAATCAATCATTTCTGTCCAATTAATTACTGAGGAGTAAACAATCTTGTTACTTAACTGCTTGAATTTTACGCTTTAAAGTGGAAAATATTGGCACGCACTTGGTTGCACTGGTCTAAGAGAGGTAGATGAAGTAAGAGAGAGAGGAAGAGAAGCAATTGGGCTATTGATTATGCAATGATAACTTACACTATAACAGTCAAAAGTTTGGACACACTTGACTGCATTTATGTTTTGTTTTAAAGGCTTAAGTTTAGATGCTTCCATATACAAATACAGATTATGCCTACATATGAATTTCTTTCCTAAACAAAAGTTTCAATTAAAAATGGATTGTTCAACACTTTTGGTCACTACATTATTTCCATACTTCCATTTATGTTGTTTAATAGTAATGATGAGTTCACT
Source organism: Myxocyprinus asiaticus (assembly GCF_019703515.2). Taxonomy (NCBI): domain Eukaryota; kingdom Metazoa; phylum Chordata; class Actinopteri; order Cypriniformes; family Catostomidae; genus Myxocyprinus; species Myxocyprinus asiaticus. Next base: position 40,382,646 of record NC_059359.1, read on the forward strand.
ATTACTCTAAAATGAGTTGTGAACAAACATTTGACTGGATGTGTACCTCAGAGGCATCAGAATGAGATCAAACTCAACGATCCTCATAAACACTCAACATCAACATGGTCACACTTGTTATAAAGTTCCTTCTAATTCATGTAGTTTGTGGTAGAGCATGGCTTTCACAACGCAAAGGTCATTGGTTCAATTCCTAGGGGACACACAAACATTCACAAAATTAAAATATATACTTTGAATTTATTGTAAGTTGATTTGGATAAAATTGTCTGCCAGCAGCACAATGATCTTAAAAGCAAGGCTAAATTATAGCTGCAAGCGGCAATTATTGGTGTCCAAGCAGTATGAAAAAGTCGAGAAAATTACAGATCTGTAAGGGGTTACTAAGTACTCCAGTCACTTTGCAGGTATATATTTATCATAATTTATTTCTGTCTGCCATTTTGAGTTTTCCGAAAGAAAAAACACTTTCTTTTTCAAAGTTCTCCTAGACAGTTGGTCTAATTTGCACAAAATGTTGCGTTTGCATTTAGAGAGTAGATAGACCCTCTAACAAAAAAAAAATATCAAAAGAATTTTGATTCGTCAAATCATTTTGAAGATATAAACCAATGTTTTTTTTGTTTGTTTGTTTGTTTTTTGTTTTTTTAAACATGGCTCAAATTCACATATCAACCTAAATGTTCTGCGAATCAGGGCTGCATTTCCCAAAAACGATTGATCTTTGCGGTTAAGAGCATTTTCTACAAGCGATTTTAAGAACATTCGTTATTTTTTACATGCGTTTCCCACTGCACTTAACATGAACATGCGAGGATGCGCTTTAAGTGCTATTTAAGAGAGTTGCTGTCCGTGTGCAGGGTTGGGGAGTAACGGAATACATGTAACGGGATTACATATTTAAAATACAAAATATAAGTAACTGTATTCCACTACAGTTACAGTTTAAATCATTGGTAATTAGAATACAGTTACATTCAAAAAGTATTTTGATTACTGAAGAGATTACTTTGCATTTTATTGTCATTTGTTTCATTTAATATTTAGTCCTTTCAGATGGAAAACATTTATACATATAAATGATGCGATCAAAAGTGCATTTGAACAGCGGTGAAACACTTTCTTATGATGTGTTACATTCATACGAGCAGACAGAGAAGTAAGTCTGAAGTAAGTTTGGAGCAGAAGAAATAGAAATAAACCTTGTGTAAATTGTCAGCTTTACGCTAAGCTAAAATGCTATTTCTAGCCATTTTACATGCACGTTACCAGGCACAATCATATTTGTTTATCAAGAACATTCATGTTAGATCATAATTTCTTTTTTTCTTGTAAGACTTTAGTATTTTGTATTTTTAACAATTTTGTCTTTTGTTTTTGGCAGAGTTTTTATAGTCAAAACAAATGAAAAAAATCTACCAGTGCTGAAGAAGTAATCCAAAGTATTTAGAATACGTTACTGACCTTGAGTAATCTAACAGAATATGTTACAAATGACATTTTACAGCATTTATTCTGTAATCTGTAGTGGAATACATTTCAGAAGTAACCCTCCCAACCCTGTCCGCTGAAATGTGACCATACAGTGCTGCTCGTCATTGCAACTTCATTATATTTGTGCTTAACTTCAAAAACATTTGTAATTTAGCTTGCTGGAAATATTAAAAAAATATTTTAACCTAACCCTAACTTAATTCACCACATAATTGCATTATATATATTTCATATATATATATATATATATATATATATATATATATATATATATATATATATATATACATACAGGTGCATCTCAATAAATTAGAATGTCGTGGAAAAGTTAATTTATTTCAGTAATTCAACTCAAATTGTGAAACTCGTGTATTAAATAAATTCAATGCACACAGACTGAAGTATGCGGTTCTCTTGGTTGGTTGTGCATCTTTTTCTTCCACACTTTTTCCTTCCACTCAACTTTCTGTTAACATGCTTGGATACAGCACTCTGTGAACAGCCAGCTTCTTTGGCAATGAATGTTTGTGGCTTACCCTCCTTGTGAAGGGTATCAATGATTGTCTTCTGGACAACTGTCAGATCAGCAGTCTTCCCCATGATTGTGTAGCCTAGTGAACCAAACTGAGAGACCATTTTGAAGGCTCAGGAAACCTTTGCAGGTGTTTTGAGTTGATTAGCTGATTGGCATGTCACCATATTCTAATTTGTTGAGATAGTGAATTGGTGGGTTTTTGTTAAATGTGAGCCAAAATCATCACAATTAAAAGAACCAAAGACTTAAACTACTTCAGTCTGTGTGCATTGAATTTATTTAATACACGAGTTTCACAATTTGAGTTGAATTACTGAAATAAATGAACTTTTCCATGACATTCTAATTTATTGAGATGCACCTGTATATATATTTTACACAATCACTGCTTCGTTCATCAGATGTGCATTTTAATATTTAGTTTTCAAAATGTGCTCTGTGGGTCAACATGAAAGCTTCCAGGATCGGTGAGGAAAGCGGAATCCCTGTGTATGATCCTGCTAATGACAAGCATTAATTTAATATTTCGAGGTTCAACATGCTATTGCAGAGTGCAAAAAATAAGGAGACGCGTGGAAGGGACATTCACCAATCAAAGGGAGATCTGCTCTTTACTCCCAAAAGTGATAACGGTAACAGCAATGCTACACAACATGTATGGTGCTACACAATGCGTGGTGGGGGTGAGAGCGCCCTTAGGTGTCAGAGAGGAAGAGGAGACGAGGATGAGGAGCCAACATACTGTACGGACGATTTTCAAGCACAGCAGCAACTTATTGACTTTTTTCCTTCTCTCTCTGATTGTAATTTTTACAGTTCTCTGCAACAATCATGCAACCACTTTGTTGTTTCCGACTAGTCCACAAATAACTTTTATTTGTTTACTTATTATAATTTATCTGTTCATCCAATATTGAATAACCATTTTACGCATTCATTATTATTATTATTATTATTATTATTATTATTATTATTATTATTATTAGCCTTTTCGGTTAAAAAATAAATAAAATTAAACGTATGTATACTGATATTAAATGATCATAAAGTGTAGCTATAGGTGTTTAAATTGTATCAGGTGTAATTTTGCGATTGTCCTGCAGGTGTCTGCATAAGTCTATGTGCTTACGATGTTCTTAGCACTGTACGATTACTCCAGAGCACTCGTTAATCTATGAGCATTTTCAAGTACTACTGAAGTTACGATGCTTTTGGGAAACTGGATGCAAAACTAAGATGAATCGTAAGATGGATTCTATGATCTACTTAGGCTTGTGATGCTTTTGGGAAATGAGGCCCAGATCAACAGTCTAGGTGGAGTTAGAATTTTTTTTTGTTGTTTTTTTATGAAAAAATAAACATTTTATAGATGGAAATTAAACTTGAGATTTATGTTTTCTTTCACATGATTCAACCAGAGAGAGAGAGAAAAAAAAAAATGACATTTAGATTCTAGCGTGATTGTGTATGTAACCGTTTTAGTTTTTTCCTGATCGGTAGGTTATTTCCTTTTAAAGTCGCTCAGCAAAGTTTCAGAATCAGAATCAGAATTAGCTTTATTGCCATGTATGCTTACACATACAAGGAATTTGTCTTGGTGACAGAAGCTTCCAGTGCACAAACAATACAACAACAAGACAGAGATAATGAAAAAATAGAAGAATAATAAAAAGCTAATAGAAAATATAAGTATATATAGAAATACCCAATAACACTATATATATATATCAATATATAATGTACAAATACAAATCTAATGACAGAAGAGGTAGGATATGTTAGATAAATAAACTTAACACTTGTTTCAGCGCAGCGCTTGATTGACAGGTGAAGGGTGGTGCTTCACTGCTGCCGGGATGCATACAGGACGTATTAGCGTTTACACCTCAAATGTGATGTGGTCACATGCATTTTTGACCACATTCGTATGTGGTTTTTGTGATCCGATCACCCAAAACACATTTTAATACCAGATGGAAATGGGGTCTAGGATGTTTTTGGTACCCAGACACTGTTAGGACAGAAAAAGGAATAATAATAATAGAATGATGAAAAAGCAGATCCTTCAGTGCTTGAACCTCTAATTAACAATGAAGTGCCTCAAAAACAACTCCATGTCAAAGCCCTGATCTCAATCCAATTGTGGTGTGCAAGCATCATCCATATAACCTGAACAAATATCTAGCTCTAGAAAAAATCTGCTATCTTGAATGGCCCAAAATCAAACCTGAATAGTGTGCAAACTTTTATATAAGAAATATCAGCTGATAACTAAATTTCATTGTAAGATGTGTGATTCAGCATGAGAGAATGAGACCTTTAACCAACAAAAGAACTGAGTCTGAATACTTTTGCAAGGCACATAGATATTGTCATGATCATGGCCGGCGTAAAAACTGAAATAAGTTTTTCCACAGTAGAACGTGGTGGCAATGTATTCCTCTGGGAGGGCTGAGTTAGCACCTCTGCTCCCCTCTGGTCAGCTAATGAGAGAGGCCTGCAGTTCTACCCCTCCAATCTCTCCAACTGGAATCGATCCCTGATGTCAGAGGCCGTACATTTGGCCTGCTAAGCCACCCACTCCCCTGTGAGCCAAATTAGCGCCCTAACACACTGGGGCACCAGCAGTAGCCACTGTGTGTTCCGTTTCAAGCGGCCTGGTTTTGTGAAATCTCGCTCCCGGAGGAAAATATGGGAAGTTAATGAAGAGTTCACATATTGTCCACTGAATACAGAACTGTACCGCAATGAATGTTAAAACTCACAGTGTATGTTATAAAATATCAATGGTCAAACATGACTGATATTTGAATTTTATTGTACAACATATCAACAAACAATACTGTATACAATACTGTTCTGTACAATGTAAAAAAATTTAAATAAAAATAGAAAATCACGAGGTACGCTAAAAACAGTTTTTTTCAATTCAAAAATAAATAATATATATATATATATATATATATATATATATATATATATATATATATATATATATATATATAGGTAGAAATGGCTTTTTACACTTTTTAAACTGCATTAAAAAAAATTCTACAGTAATTAGTATTATATTATAAATGTTTTGGTAACACTTTACATTATTGTTGTCTTTGTTAAGGGTTTATAAAGGGATTAATGAAGTAATTTACAAATTCTGTATAAATCATTGATAAGTGATTATAAAAACATTAATTTCATGCAATACTTGACATATAGTGAGCATGTTATAAATGCTTAATAAATACATTGGTCACAAATATAAAATGCCTTATCTCATTATTTTAATTATTATAGTGAGATTAAAAGGAGGGATTATGCCATTTTGCTACAGTTCGCTTTGCGTAAATGCTGTAATGTCTTGACTAACTTGTGCTGTCACTTTCCTTGTCATGTTGATGTCAAAAGAATGGTGGACCCACTTTATATTAGGTGTCTTTAACTACTATGGACTTACGCATTTGATACAATGAACTTATTGTGTACATATGTAATTATGATTTGTACTTAAACGTTTAAAGTACCTGCATTTAATTACATCTGCAGTTACACTGTTAACCTTAACCCATAATCCTTAACCAACCCTTACTCTAACCCCTCACCCTACCCCTACTCCTAAATCTACTAGTACCGCAATCTCAGGAGCACCAAATGTGAATCTTGCAGAATTTTGCAGAACAACGTATAGTTACAACATACATGCATTGTATTGTATGTATTTAAATGTTAGTACAATGTAGTTAAAGACACCTAATATAAAGTGGGACCGGAATGGTTTTTCCTAGTCCTAGTTACGTCAAGTACTCTGCAAAAGCCCTTTTCATGTCTTCATGCTCATTCACAGCATATAATAAATCATAAATCATATAATTTATTATCATATAATAAAGCCCTAACAACATAAAACCATACTGAACTCTATGTAATGTTTATCTGATGTTGTCAGCTTCTTAATAAATTCTTTATATGTGTCCACTTTACATTAGGATACATTTTCATAGGTTACTAATGCTGAATAGTGTTATTAAGCATTTATAACATGTGAGGTAAAATGGCTCACTATTTGGCAAGTATTGCATGATAGTCACCCTTTTTATTAATTTTGTTATAACAGCATATCAGTGATTTATAATGAATTTGTAAATGAAATAATGAACCCCTTTATAAACCCTTACAAAATGGACCATTATTGTGAAGTGTTAGCCCTTTTTCTTTGTATTTTTAGTTTTATTTATTTTATACTAGCTGCCCAATGAATTGAATGATTAAATCGCTTTGTTATTTATGGCATTTGTAAATATAAACAGTTTTAACAGTATATATATATATATATATATATATATATATATATATATATATATATATATATATATATTCTTTTTTTTTTTTTTTTTTTTTTTTTTATCTTGCGGATAGTGTCAAAAATGTATTTCAATGCATTCTTTTAGACAATTCAAGTGGACAAGCCATTATTCTGCAATGCCCTCCTGAGTTTGAAATCTGTTTGAAATTGTTATTCACCCCCACCAGATTAGACAATTTATTTTGCCATTCATTATTCAGAGGTAATGAATCCTTCTTGGTAAAACTGAGATCTGCATTTAGCTGTCAGCATCATTTTGGATAAGAGATGAGTGACATTTTGCTCCGGGTGGCGTGTGGGTATTTGTCTGGTCTCTCATCTCAGACGTTTGAGTGAGTGATAGATTATTCCACTCCTAGATTATGTTGTGAAATATTCAAATGATCATTTCTTCTGTGGGGGCAAACACAGAGCCCACAGAAATGGATTTATTGTTTGTATATTACAAGGCCTTTGGTGGCCCTTGCTTTTGCGGGACACTCCTGCGAGCAGTTTAGAAATTACTTTAAGAGTTTTTGTGAGCTTCAGTGAGACTGTCATTCAGGTTAATTATATGTTTTGAGACAGGAAGTGTAAACCTTAATGAAATGTAGATTTTTGACCAATAAACATTACAACTCAACTTTGAATACAACAACCTTGTGAGAGTGGATAAACAATTCAAAACAAAAAGTAGAGAAATGCCATGTGTTCGTGCATGTGTGACTGCCAACTGGCCTCGTTACGCTTGAAATGCACACAGAAAACATGTTTGGAAGATTTGAATTTTAGATTTTGTGTCATGGGCTGAGAAAAAAATAAAAAAAAAAACAGACTAATTCACCTGTTCTGCCAGCATCTCTTTGCCGCTGTGAAATTCTTCAATTTAGTCAGTAAACCTGGGTTACTATTAGAAATGACAGATGAACTTGATGAAAT